>NW_015662942.1:23297-25998 GCF_001515625.1 Sinocyclocheilus rhinocerous
TCTAAAAAATGCTGGGTTAAAAAGGGACAAACCCAGCTATTGGGTCAAAACAACCCAAAACAACCCAATAGCTGGGGTTGTCCCTTTTTAACCCAGCGCTGGGTTATATTTAACCCAGCATTTTTTAGAGTGTATTAGACACAGTGTTGTCTGATTTTGCAAAAATGTGTAAATTACATATAAAGCCACAGAAAAACTGGTGTGCGTCTCCTAACAAAACACGATAGGTCTTTGACTTGAAGCAGCACGCCACAGACTGTTCTGTGTACGACATCAAAGTACCACCAGAGCGATTATGTCAAACAAATCTTGTTGTTTTGCTTTTTTGTTAAAGCATTGTTGCTGATGTAAAGTTACAGCTAGAGTTGTGTTGCTGGGTTTTTAAAGCAGGTTTGATTTTTTTTTCTTTTCTTATCAGTCTGTATTTACAGCAGTTTCACTGTCCACTCAGTTTAAATGTGGATGAATGGCTACACTTTTTCTGGTTAACTCACTTGTTTATTTTCTATAGGTCTTTCACATTCTAGAAGCTCTTTATTCCAAATATACTGCAAGCTAGTCCGTGTATTCAGTAGATGTCCCCCGCACATGGACGTCTCTCTGGGCTTTCTGAATAATGAATATCACAGGTGTGTGTTTTCACGTCCAGCTCTTCTTTCGACTGCCAGACGTCCAGCAGCCAATGTTCCCTGCCAAAACAAATTGACCAGATATCCTGCCATTTGTATGCATTTGATCCACATTTGATCCGTAGCGGGATCTGATCCGGCACTGCTTTTCATTCGGAACAAAATAATATTAAAACATATTCCATTAGAATCACAAACTTTTCAGCCTTTCCATTTATCACACACAGAAACACATCCATTAAAATACAGTGGCCATCTGTTTGGTTTTGAGTTTTAGTGAACTAAACTATTCCACCAAAATCTTCTCTATTTAAAAGTTTGGCTGAGCAATAGTTATTTAATTATTTAAATGAATCTCTTGATTCTGATTTACTAAACCGGTGTCCTTCATGTTTCTTGTATGACTTCACACACTTTCATACATCAATGCATAGTAATACAATTTAAATTCAAAACAACATTTAAAATCCAGTTAATGTTATTTTAATGCAGAAATAAATAAATGCAGCATAAATGACAAAACATTGTAAGCAGCTCATATAAGAAGGCTGGCATGCTATTTTGAATCGAGCAGGTGTGGAGATGGCACAAACCCAAATTCTCAAGCCAAATCAACTCTTAGGCCTATTTAAAACCTGATGTATGGTTAACACATCTTGAAAGTGTTTATTGTTGTTGATGTAAAAAATCCATTGAGGCTGTCAGCTGTCACAATGTTTATCTGGATCAGGCTAAAAGTCGAGGCTTTATATGAATCAGCGTAACAGAGCGACATAAATATTCAAATGAAATATTTTTAATTATATATTGTACATAATATGTTATTAAAGATGTGAAATATTTTAATTTGTTTAATTTGACATTTTTAAATTGACATCAACAGATCAGTAAAGCGTTCACTTGAGTGTCGCCTGATGTAACTCTACAGTGTTTATTTCTGCAGGCCACATACATATTTTTCTACCTTTGGTTTTTCTGCATGTTCAATACCTTATCATACGTTTTTTGTTGTCTGCAGACATTCGTTGGAAAAAAACAACTCATCCAATTTGTGTGTAGAAACAAGAATATTTCACGATGACTCATAACAAGTGAACGTCGGATGCCTCGGGCTTTAATGTAGTTTTACTTTCCTTGACTTCCTTGAATAAAGAAGAAAACCCACCGCTTCCAAACTTAGTAACTCAAGCTGTCGCATTGAATTCTGTGGCAAAAACTTCTTTCTGGCTTATGTTTTGGATTTTCTTGTTAGACGAGCCCGATCACAGATTTGTTCATATGCATTACTTGTTATAATACATTTAAATGAGCTTCGGAGCGGAGGTGGTCCAAATAATACAAACTTCTTTAACGGCCACATCTGCTCAGAGCCACAGAGAGGAGCAAATGGCTCCTCTGTTTTTATGTTCTGCACTACATTAAGAATATTTGCACAACAGCGTCTTCTGAAGTCAGAAAGAAAAAGAGCATAATTCACTTTAGGAAGAAGCAGAAGGTAATGAAAAGTAATTCTGTCATAGGCTATCTGTTCACACAGAAGCAATGGCAATAAAACATTTAGATGTCTACTGAAATAGACAGAAAGAATGGGTCCAAGAAATATCTGTTTGTAAAAATCAGACATTGGGGCTTTGGGTGGAAAATGGCTAAATTTTCATAGATTAATTAGTCATTTTATTCAGTTAATGATGATGATGATGATGATGAAGATGAAGAAGTTTTTTTCTTGCGTAACAGTACGTTTATTGACAACATGACCATATCATCAGATCTTTTCAATCTTATATGTGACCCTGGACCACAAAACCAGTCATAAGGGTCAATTTGTCGAAATTGAGATTTATACATCATCTGAAAGCTGACTAAATAAGCTTTCCATTGATTTGTTAGAATAGACAACTATTTGAAAATCTGGAATCTGAGGGTGCCAAAAAATCAAAATATTGAGAAAATCGCCTTTAAAGTTGTCCAAGTGAAGGCATGAAAAGTAATTAGCAATGCATATTACTAATCAAAAATTACGTTTTAATATATTTACGGTAGGAAAAATATCTTCATGGAACATGATCTTT
>NW_015662942.1:26150-30690 GCF_001515625.1 Sinocyclocheilus rhinocerous
TCCTAATGATTTTTTGGCATAAAAGAAAAATCGATAATTTGGACCCATACAATGTAGTTTTGGCTATTGCTACAAATAAACCCCAGCGACTTAAGACTGGTTTTGTGGTCCAAAAATGTAACTCATGTAAATTAATATAAATTAAAATAATATGATTTAAATGTAATAAACCAAATAATGATTATAATATAATGAATGGCCAATTAAATAGTTAATACTTTTAATAACAATTACATTGCAAATATATTATTGTCAAAACAAACTGAATGTAAATGTGTACATTCAAGAAATACATATCTAAATATCACATAAATGATTTAGGGTTCATGCATTTAATTTGTAGTCTTTATATATTTTTGCATGCATTCGTGGATTTGCTATGGCTTGGTTGCTTAACGGAGAAGCACTGTGGAAAGAACAACTTTCCTTATATGAGATCCAAGAAGTCAAGGGCTGTGAGAAAGAACAATACTGCCCCCTGCAGAAATATTTTGGTCATACAAAGAAACGCTAGCGCGCATTTTTTCGTTCAGTAACCTTCTGTTCCTTGACCCAATGCAAAACTTTAGTCGTCCTTCCACTTGCTTCATTTCTTTATGGCTTTAAAAAGAGATAAACCTTTTTTACAACCCCTTTGAAACTGTAAGAGCGGTTTACACAGTCAGAAATCGCCCTGAAGGGATGTTCTGGAATTTTTGTCACGGTGCTTGATGTTGAGCTTTATTGGATCAGAATATATTCTGCAGCTACACTGCAAGGGCCTGCTGTTGCTTTTTTCTTTGTTTCAATTTTTTTTTAGGTTGCACAGTTCTATTTAATATATACTTTTGGGGGTTCTCTGGAATAATAGTTACTGGCCAATCACAGATCAAATAATTTTGTATGTTATACTGTATGTTACAGTACTGTACTGTACTGTACAGTAGTGTACAGTAACATACCGTATACTGTATGTTAGCAAGAGCGGTACCACTGCTATTTTTTTGCTCCAGCAAAGGAAGCGCCACAATACAGCTGGCAGTAGATGACAGCATTTAGAAAGACGCCAGCAGTGCTTGTGTCCGGCTCTGTGGACACTGGACTCATTCAGTCGCCCAGTGACTGCTCAGATTTTTCTGTCACTATAGTCCAACTCTGCTTGTTGGTTGGTTGCCCATCATCACAGCGCGTCACCCTTCTCCTGATAGCCAAGTGATCATACATTAAAGTGGATGTGATGAAACCACAAAGCTTATATTTTGATGTTTATCAATCATTAGTTAAATGAACAAAACGTAAAAGTATACCTCAGAAAGGACGAGTTTGCAAACTGATCAGACCAAATTGGCTAATACTTGAATAAAAGTGTTCATTAGATCTTATTCTTTTAAAAAACATTGCCTTTCCTGTCGGATAATCTGAAATAAAACAAAAAATAGTAGTAGACATACCAAAGATGCTTGGTGTAACTTTTGTAAGAAATAAAATGTATAAATTAATCAAATTAAGCTGTATTTATTGACTGTAATTGGGCATCTGAATAAAAAAGAATAATAAAAAGTTGTATTCATTTTTCAGCCTTTCTTGTAAAACAGTAAATGTGAAAAATCATGGTTAACATCAATAATTATATTGTAGCATTATAAACATGACATTACTGTGTCTAAAGAGCTTATAGATTATACTGGTGGATTAATCGTTACAGAAACAAAAAATAATTTTGGTAATCAACATCAAAGTGTAATGCTGCTGTGGAACAAACCTTACACTTGTGCTCTAATACATTTGTTAAGCACTGTTGTCAAATCGTGTCTTGATGATGATGATTTTGCATTCATTAAACTTACAGAAAACAAAAACAGGGGGGGGAAAACGAGACGTCCTCCACCTATTTAGATGATTTGTTGTCCTTTAATTTTATATTTGAACTGGGGAATGACCATTGCTTCAGCTTGTTGCCCAGACAAAACAAAAAAAAAATGGTCACAATATTGCATCCTCTTTTTAATTTTATTTATATACTTCAGCTACTGTACGTTATGCGGTTCATGTGCACGCATTAAACATATGCCATGAGATTCAGCTTCTGTTCTTGTTTTGCAGTGTAAAGATGGCTTTTGGTCATATGTATATATTTTTATTGGTAACCGTTTTTTGATTGATTGGAAGTAATTATTTAAATTTGAGTTGTTGATATAAAAACAAGACAGGCTACTTTGAACCTCTTAAGACCCGGCAAAACATATTTTTTGATGTCATTACATTGTTTAGAGCATTAAAAAAAAGTTTAAAAAAAAAGATATTTCATTCATAAGTTATGCTACGGGACTCAATTTGTTTAAAAAAATAAAAAGACATGAATGAATATGCATAGGCAAAAACAATTGATTTTTAAAAAATCACCAACACATTTTTAGTTTTCAGGATCCTTTTTACCAAACTTTGTATAAAGATAATTCTCAACTATGCTATAACAGAATGAGTTGATATACCATTTTTCTGCAAAATGTGTGTAAAATGGCCACACACAGGTTTTCTCATTATATATAATGTATCTATAAACTAAATGTAATTTGCATATTAATGTGTTTTTGTCCTGTTTCGTAACAGAAAGTCATACTTTGATTTGAAACCCCAAAACATTTTCCTGAGATGTTGATTTATGACACACGGTTTAAAAATTGGTCCGATTTAAATGACAATTACAAAATATTATCATATTTCCATAAGAGTGTCACTAAATTAATATCAGACATTTTTGAAGACCAAGGAGAGGGAGTGGTCATGGTGAAACATCCAAACATTTAGTATCTCTGAAAAGCCCTGAATGTGCTCTGTAAAACTGTGGCATGTATAGTCTCAGAGAAATACACCAAAATATAATGTCCTCATATGAGGTCACATGGTCTCAGGAGGTTAAAACATGCTGTCTTTTTCAGGGCAAAATAAAAAAAAAAAGATATTTCGTTCATAAGTTATGCTATGTCCTCGGATAATGTCCTCATATGAGGATGCAGGGTCTCAGGAGGTTAATACAAAATTGCATTTTAAAGGTAAAAATGTACTTGGAAGGGGTTCATTTCATGTAATTTAATTTGTGACCCTGGTTTCGAGTTACATTGACTACTTTGAGGGTAATATTGTCATGATGTAAGTAGTGGTTGTGAAATGGGCGTTTCTTTATCGGTGTAACTTTTGGGTTACGTAACCACAAGACCGCCTGCACCTCGCGTAATTTCCGCTTGCGTGGGGCAAAGCGTGCGTAAAATGAAGCGGCGCGTGACAAAACGCACATGTTCGTTTGGCTTGGTGATGCGAGTTTGGAGAGTCGGGCCAAACTGAATCGTGCGCCTTGCGTTGCTCGCCTTTTCCCGTTAGCTATGCCCGGGTAAGTTGTTTGACTTCATGTGAAATAATAAGCAGAGCGTTGTTGATTTCTGAACGTAACGTTAGGTGAGTTTTCTGTTCTTACTCTAACATAGGCTACTTGGCGTTATTGTGTACTGGGATATTACCACACACTACTGGGGTTAGTGTGTGGTCTGTGGAACGAATGGGTGGATATGTAATGCTATTTCCATTAATGACATAACGTTAGAGTTTGGCGGTCCGCCACAGTTGAATAATTGTTTTTTTAAAAACACTTATCATAACGTAAAGCGTCTGTGACGTTTTGTTTTGCGCCTTTGCGTTGGCACAGCGCGCGAGAAACGAACCGAAACTTTAAGCTGCGATTTAATTGGGTGTTAGGCCGTTTAGGTGTAGCTACACCACGAAAGCATGACTACAGCATTTCCTTGAGATTTGTAAAGATACACATTTTTGTAAATCTGTTTTTCAGGCACTTTTCCGCTGAAATAAAAGCTTGATGGCTGAGCTGTGTCATTGCAACTAAAGCTTGGGACGTCCACTTTAAAGTTAAGGTACAAGTCAATGCAGACACTTCTTACTCTTCTTTTAAAATGTCGCAAATTGAAGCGTTATTATATGTGGGTCTTTTTATATATGAATGTGCTTGTTGGAAGATTTATCTCAGTTCGGATTGTTTGACCACTGTTTTATTTTGAGTTGTATGTATGGCTTTATATCAGGGGTATCCAAATTTGGCCCCGGAGAGTCACTAGGCGCGTTTCCATTAGCCTTCAAATTGCGCAAATTGCGAATCGAAAATACGCCTAATGGAAACGCGTCAATTTCGCAAAAACTCCCGTATATCGCAAAAAAAGTATTTACGCTCGCATGAGGTGGTTTTTCAGGCAATGCGAAAAAGGAATAATTCGCAAAACTGCAATGGAAACGGCTTTTTCGCATTTACGGGTCACATGGCGTATGTAAAAAGTCATATGATCATTGTTCTTTTTACTATAACCTCCAAGAAACACTTCATAAGTGGCCGCGCTCCAGTATAAGGGGCTTTCCCTACCACTAATGCTTAGACAATTTACACTGCACACATCTGCGGTGCAGTGTGGGTCTGATATGGTCACTGAATCTGACTGCGGCCACTCAGTGCTTGTGTTTATATTTTTATACAGTCTATGGTTTATTCCAGCCGTGCCAT
>NW_015662942.1:34519-41795 GCF_001515625.1 Sinocyclocheilus rhinocerous
CTATGGTTTATTCCAGCCGCGCCACGCACGTTTCTGAAGCGGCTCTCTTTGCTGCTTCTGTAAAGATACACGCAAAAAGCCTCCTTTGAATAAATATAGCCAAAATCCGTTGCCATGACTTATCGCGAGAGGCAAAAGGTTACGTTTTAGTCGCATAACATTGGTTAACGGAAACGCTGTCATTTGGCAATACTTTTTGATCGACATTTATAAAATATCGCAGAAGTTTTGCGCAAATCTGTAATGGAAACGCGCCTACTGTCCTGCAGCGTTTAGCTCCAACCCCAATTAAACACACCTGAACCAGCTAATCAAGGTCTCGCTACACTAGGCATGCTAGAAACTTGTAGGCAGGTGTGTTGAGGCAAGTTGGAGCCAAGTTCTGCAGAACAGTGGCCCTCCAAGACCGAGTTTGGAAACCCCTGCTCAGTGGATAATTGATTGTGTAAAGCAGGGGTGTCCAATCCTGCTCCTGGAGGGCCACGGGCCTGAGTTCAGTCCCGACCCCAATATAACACACCTGTATCAGCTAATCGGGGTCTTCATAATTACTAACCAACTTCCAGGCAGGTTTGTTGGAGCTTTTTCTTTTTGATTTGTAAAGGGATCATGAACTGCATTATTATTAGTAGTAGTGTTGTTGTTGTATGTTCCATGAAGTCAAATTATGTTAAGGTTTTTGCATGAAAAGCACTCCTAATTTAGAATATAATACCAGAGGTGACACTTCTCCGGGAAAGTCAGACCTCGCGTTCGCGGGACAGCACTGGCGAAATCTTCCAACTGAACCGTAGCTAAGGTTTATCCAAAAAAGTGGCTAGGTTTGTCAGTATGAATATTCTATGGAAAAAAGCCGCTAAAAGGGTCTGAAAGTTGCTAAATGTAGTGCTAAAGTGGCGCTCGTGTGTGTGTGTGTGAGATGCGGGAGCTGATGACAGGGGGCGGTGGATATTTGTGGCGGCCAATGTGGATACTGTGGAGGAGTTCTACTGTGTCATCACGTTCTACAGCTTCAGTTTGGGAACTTTCACGCTTAGTAACACATACAGCTGTTCCCTCACCACAGTGCAACAGTGAAAAGGGACCTTTTTCAAACAGTGTCGCGTTCCGAACGTTGTTTAAGCGACATAGTATTGCGGTATTGTGAAAATTCATATCATAACAAAAAGAAACACCGGTATTCGGTATGAACGGGTATACCGCCCAGCACTACCTCCAAAGCTCTCTCAAGCACCACCAGCTGGTCGTTTTCAGAAGAGCACCAGGCATTGTCAGCTGGCTAAAAACACTCTGCTGGACACATGTTAATGTTTTAATTTATTGTTAGGCATATAGCCCATTAGTCTCTTATGCATTTGTGCAATATAAGTTTGCAAACCTGAGAATTAAGTTGAAAGTATTCCACACCATTCCTAGATACGTAATTTGTGTAGCTGTAATTCATAGGCGGGGAATATGCTAATTGTGAATGAGCGTGCATGCACGCCCTATTTCCGAATGATTGGAATTCATTAACATACACGCATTTAACTATGAAATGTGACCTTTACGAAGTATTTGTGAATCCGGAGGAGAGTTTTGGGGAAGGTCCGTTTTACGCGTAAATTACTCAGAATGTACTCGTATATTTACGAATGTTTTATGAATGAGGCCCATTATGTTTAAAAAGAAGCTCATTTTCTACTAATGTTTTTGAGTGTTTCTACATCATTGGGAGCCTAGTGAAACTTGGTGAAAAAGGCTTGTAAAACTTTTGGTTTGGTGAAAATATTTGGAAATCATGACTATTGCCATTGTTTTAACAGAGTATCTTTGTGTTGCATCTTCACAGATTCCTGTGCCGAAGGACTTCCCACCCTCCAATACCGCCCCGCAGCTTTTCCCGCATTGCTATGAGCTCACCGTGTGACCACATCGTTGCAGTAGCGTACCGCACGGCACAGTACGGACAGCTGGGCGTCAACACAGTTCCGCCTCCTCTGTACTGAAAGTGATGAGACTCGTCACCGACTCATAACAATGGTGAGTTAAAGGTCCCATATTGTCAAACGTTAACTGAGGTCTAGGGGCTATTTAACTAGCATATAAGTTTCAAAACAGTCAGTCCACAGTAAAATGCACACAGCCTGCATAAAGTAGGTGTGATTTTTCACGATCCATTGTGACTTGCGTAAAAAGGTGACGTCAGAACTACACAGTCACCGCCTTCAGTCACCACCCTGAGCCATGGGCGTAGCTTGTGGGGGGGCCAGGGGGGCCTGGCTCCCCCACAGCGATTTAAGAATTGTACAAAATATTTATTGATATAGTTTTTTCTGTGAAGTAAAACTGCATATAATGCAGTTAATAATACATGTAAAAGTGAATACATTTTAAATTGTTATTGTAAGTAAATTAATAAATCAAGACAAACTTAACGTCTCCCTCAAGCTCATTTGCGTAAGAATTGTCACATGACGAATCTGCATTTTGGTGGATAATAGACATAACGGTAATTCTTGCCTGTTGTGTGGAATAAAATGATGTTCTGCGTTTTTAACAACATACACGAACTGCAGAGAAATCTGGAGACAAGGAAAAACTCCGATGAAGATATTAGTGCCGTGCTTGATTCCAGACCCGGACGATCAGATAAAGGTGATCCACAGGACGCAGCCGGTTTAGCCGCACACTACTTTTATGCCGACCATTTACATCCAAATGTTATTTAATTTTCACAGAACACAACCTTTAAATAGATTTTAGAATATAAACTGTTTATCGTCTATTCAATAAGACTAAACAAAAAGTGTGCGCCTCATTGTGCATCAACTTGAATCAAGGCCAACAAATGTCTGTTTTAAAAACAGTGGATGAGTAATTCACTCCTTGATTTGCTTAATAAAAGCCTCCTTTGAGATCGTTTTGACAGACATGTTTATTGTGCATTTTAAACGTGTATAGTGTGGCAAAATAGAAGCGCAGCTGTAATTCGTGGGCAATGTATGTGGTTACCATGACAACCTCACGCACTTGCCACTGCTCTGTGAATGTGAATATGTAGATTTACTATAGTAAAAGTAAAATGTGTTTGAAAGTACGTCTGACCAAATCCATCGGTTCGGTTTGGCCCCCCCAAACTCAAACGTCAAGCTACGCCTATGCCCTGAGCACCGCCCACCGTCCCACTCTCCTTTTGCCAAACCCCCAGACAACATCGCGTCCATGCTATTGCGGAGTAACGACAACACGGAAACGTGTCGAAAAGGTTAACTTTAACCACGAAACCAGATCGGTCGACCTGTAACGGTACACTCTCACTCAAAGGATGGACGATCTGACAGGATCGTTACTATGAGGTGGATCACATCTAACGTGTATAGTAAAGACAAACTCACCGTGTCTATCTAGTCATGATGAAGATGTATATACATTTCAATTTCAGCAGGCAACTGTTTTTACAGCTACATTATTGTTCCAGCCCCAATTAATCACAACAATGTATATCCAATTCCAAATGCTTATATATAAATCGTCAGTTTGTTGTTTCACACACATGCACACAGACATTATTTGATACACGACATAGTCGTGAGATGCAAGAAACATAGACGTATGGCAAGAAATGTGTAGACGCGCCCATAACAACAAAAGACAATACTTTATTGAACCTTTTCTGATAAGAAGTGTGCGCTGCAAAGGCGAGCATTTTTGACGATCGCTTCTGTCCAGTCCGCTTGTTTTATCACGTTTAACCACAGCCGTCGTCGGTTTTTTTGTGTGGCAGTGGCAGCAGATATGTGATCAAAATTGTAATTTGAGGCTGTATTACGTCGATTCTAGCACCCAACATCACAACGAGGTGATATTTGAAGCTCCTTATGTAGCCGAATCTGCGCTGGTTTGAATGGGCCGCTTCCAGTTTCCCCTTTGTTTTGCTGCCTCCAGCTAGCGCCGTGACGTCGGCTGACCCTAGTTACCTGTGGTTGGCCTGGCGGTGCGTCACTCAGAACACAACGGGCCAATCAGAAGAGAGGCTCATGAATATTAATTAGACGGGCCAAAATCGACCTGTTCTCAGCAGAGCTCCTGAGAGGAGCTGTAAAAATATATTGAGATGGTTGTTGGTGCACCGCAAATATATATCCTTAAGGACATGAAAAGCTCAAATAAAACTCCAGAAAGGTGTACAATATGTGACCTTTAAAGTTAATGATTAAATTAATAAATTGATTGACATGATTTGAGTAGAAATAATTTTCCTAGTTTAAAAGCGTTTACAAAATCAGCCTTAAAAGAGCATGCTGACAGCTGCAAGACTTGTAGCTGGATGTTCCGCAGCTGAAGGTTGTATTTATGTACATTTTTCTGCACCAGACAAACTGCTGATACTTGGGTCCAAAAAGTTCCAGTTGGGTTTCATTGCTCCTTAAAGCCGAGAACACACTTCACGACTGTCAGGCCGATTATGAATGGCGTTTGGTCTTGAGGACGGATCGTGCCCAGTCGGACACGGGTCTGTTCCAGTTGGGCTCAGTCGCTGTTTGCAGTGGGCAGAAAAATGTGCATAGTGTGTGGTGTGTAAAGAGTATAATCATAGAATTGAAGAACCAGTCATTGCCAGTCGTTTTCACAAAGATTTGTTTAAACGTGTTTAATATTTGCAACTGACACCAAATGTATGCGGCTATGCAGTGGAGATGCTCACTGTTAAACATCATTCAGCATTGGTTTTGTAAAAAAAAAAAAAAAGTGTTTATTACAAGAAAAATCTCGATTGTTCTTGATGTGATTGATTTGTCGTCTGTCTTTTAATTCATAAGTGAACACTTCAAATGTAAGTCGTTTAGTCGAAGAAAGTTGAGCCTAAATTATGTCAGTGATTCTGTCATGTGAAAGATTATCAATAATTGTTTTAATTTCCATCTGCAGTCTAATAAAAGTGAAGAAAAAAATAGCTTAGAGCCCTATCTATAGACTACAAGCTAATTCCATTTTTTCTTAACTTGTTACTTCTTAGAATTTAAGAAGAATATGAAATCAACTTTAGGCTATGCTAACAAATTGTCTTCATAATGAATATACGGTAACGCTTTATAATAACTTTCATGAATAAATGGTTAACAAACATTATATAATACTTAACAGATCCTTAGTTAACGTTAACAAATGTCATTGAACTTTCAATGCATTTTAAAAATGAAAAAATGATTTGAACAGAAATTGTACAATATTTACAAGCTTATTTGTGAATGTACTTTTGAACGTTTACAAATGTCATTAAAGTTCAGTTCACACACATGCACTGGCTAATGCTCATTTGTACATTTACAAATGTTGTGAAAATAGAAGTTAATTAGTAATATTATAGCTTAATTTAGCACTTAAAGTATTCATGTTAATATATTCATTAAGTCATAATCACAGTCTGTAAAGCTCATGTATTTGGCCTTTGGTTGTTGTGTAGACTTGTACTATTTGCACATCTTAAATGATTGATTAATAATTTGTTAATGTTTTTGCGGTACCCAATCTAAAGTGGAAAGTATTGTCGTCTGTCTTTTAATTCATAAGTGAGCACTTCAAATGTAAGTCGTTTAGTCGAAGAAAGTTGAGCCTAAATTATGTCAGTGATTCTGTCATTTGAAAGATTATCAATAATTATTTTAATTTCCATCTGCAGTCTAATAAAAGTGAAGAAAAAAATAGGTTAGAGCCCTATCTATAGACTACAAGCTAATTCCATTTTTTCTTAACTTGTTACTTCTTAGAATTGAAGAAGAATATTAAATCAACTTTAGGCTATGCTAACAAATTGTCTTCATAATGAATATACGGTAACGCTTTATAATAACTTTCATGAATAAATGGTTAACAAACATTATATAATACTTAACAGATCCTTAGTTAACGTTAACAAATGTCATTGAACTTTCAATGCATTTTAAAAATGAAAAAATGATTTGAACAGAAATTGTACAATATTTACAAGCTTATTTGTGAATGTACTTTTGAACGTTTACAAATGTCATTAAAGTTCAGTTCACACACATGCACTGGCTAATGCTCATTTGTACATTTACAAATGTTGTGAAAATAGAAGTTAATTAGTAATATATATTATAGCTTAATTAAGTACTTAAAGTATTCATGTTAATATATTCATTAAGTCATAATCACAGTCTGTAAAGCTCATGTATTTGGCCTTTGGTTGTTGTGTAGACTTGTACTATTTGCACATCTTAAATGATTGATTAATAATTTGTTAATGTTTTTGCGGTACCCAATCTAAAGTGGAAAGTATTCATCAATTGTAAATGTTTATAAACATTGAGTAATCATTAGTACCTTTATGAGCAGTCATTTTGATGGCAAAAAGTGTCCCAAATGAGCTGAAATCACCGTATTTTCACACGTTTACAAATCGTGTATTAATTTTGTTAATGTTTTTGCGGTACCCAATCTAACGTGGAGACTATTCATCATTTTTAAATGTTTATAAACATTTCCTAATTGTATGATCTTTATTGGCACTGGACTTGTAGCTACTTTAACAATGTTTGCGTAAAGGGTGGTTAGGTAAGTTTAGTTAAAGACATATGACACGTTGTAATTTGGGTGGCAAAATGTTTTTTTTTTTTTTTTATCAGCTCAACACGTATATTAGTTTACTATTGTGTATCATTAAACTGAATATTCCTTGAGTCATACATCAACAGGAGGGGGGTAAAAAAGAAAATTTCCAGAAAATACTTCATTTATCAAAACAATGTAATATAAACCGATCAAATGGTGTTCCGTTGTAGTAAACCAATTGACCCCTGCACACTGTTGATCCCTCACCCAACCCAGTTTGGCGTGTCCCTAACCTTACCCGTATCACACCTCAACAGCAGCAGAGGTGTTGTGCATGAACAAAAGCTTTTAATGATTGTATAACGTGTTAAAATCATTAGTATATTTTGAAGATGTGCATGATCATATCATATATGAATGAGAAGTTGAATGACGTTTGTAAGCATTTTAATTGACAAGAAATGTTAATTATTAGGTCATGTTTAATACGTTTATTAGTAAACATTAACAAGCACATTATTTCACGTTTGTAGATATGTGAATATATATGAAGTAATGATCCGTTAAGCATTACATAATGTTTGTTAATGATTTCTGAATGAAAGTTATTATAAAGTGTTATGGAATATACAAGCATAATGAATATCCTAGCTAATGAAATAAATTTTTATATATATATATATATATAGTGCCTTGCGAAAGTATTCATACCCCTTCATTT
>NW_015662942.1:43819-63654 GCF_001515625.1 Sinocyclocheilus rhinocerous
AAAGAAATAAATTTTTATATATATATATATATATATATATATTAGTTTTGTATCAGATGGATGAGGAAATGACAGTGGCTTGAATGTATTAACCATTTATTTAGTTGTAATGGGTAACTGGGGAAATATAGGGAAACAAAATAGCTTTCCATTTTTACTTGGAACTAGTGCTGTCAAATGATGAATTGTGATTAATGGCATGGAAAATAAAAGGTTGTGTTTACATGGTATGTGTGTGTCTGTAATGAGTATAGTTATTATGTGTATACATAAATACACACCCATTTTGTGTGAAGAAAAATGTGAAGTTGATGTATTTATATATATAATAAAAAATGTATGAATATAAATATATACATGTAAACATTTTCAAAATATATACTATGTGTGTGTATTTATATATACATAATAAATGTACAGTAGGGCTGGGTTTTGTCACAAATGTCACGATTCGATTCGATTGTCGTTCACAAGCTTGTGATGACCAATTGGATTTGATTGAATATGGATTATTTTGGATATCGGGTACAGTACATGTTAAATTGTCAAGGCAAAAAAATCTGTCAACTAATGCTGTAAAATATACACGAGAGTCAGTTGCTACTATAATTACTATAAATGACTGTAATGACTATAAAAGTAATACTATAGTGTTGAAAATAATAAAGCTACAATGACGTAATATTTGTACTTGGTTTTTTTTAATATAAGCATAATGGTGGCTGTCATAAAAAAACCTGATGGATTTTGTCCCGTAAATGAAACATTGAAGAACAGTAAAAATGATAATGAATATGTTATATGGTGCATATATTTAGCAAAATGCCCCTCTGTACAGTTTATTTTTGTATCCGACTAATGATTTTATGGTCGCTGAATATGTTTTTGTGAGGTAAATGTGACGTTATACGTGACATTGTTTACAAGCCGTTATGACGTGTTTGCGCAGCTGAAACGCCGATTGAGAGATTACATGAGACAGGATATGGATTGTTTAATAAATAAATTAATATATTATTGCTTGAATACACGTTTAAGAAATAGCGCTAGAAATGTTATAATTAAGGGAATTAAACCTGGACCTAGGCATTTGAAAATACATAATGAAATGTGTGTACTCGGGCAATAATTTGAAAAAGAAAGAGAAGCATCAGATTTAATGCAAAACATATGGAAGACACATTGCTGTGACATTTATTAGAAACAAGAACGTAGAAGGAAAGCTAATGTTTTCTGTTAAGCACAAACTGAGAAAAGTCAAAGAAACCTTAACGTTTTAATGGGTAAAATAGGTTTCAAATAAAAGCACCGGTGTTGTCTTTGGTGGGGCGGGAGCAGCTAGTGTTGTAGTGTGTCCCCAGCTTAAATAGCGGGACCCTAAATGCCTACCTATATAGTTTTTTTTGTAAAGAGGGCCATGAGTAAGTCCATATATTAGACATTGTATTATAGACCTCTATTATAGAGATTGAAAAAGTAAATGAATGAATGTAATTGAAGTGATGTGTGTGTTAAGTTTGAATGATTTGTTACACAATTAAACTGTTGAAATTGTTCCACTTTGTAGGAGTGAAATACATCATGTTGCTCTCCAGCGTTACAAGAGAAGCGGTATACAAAAGGAGCACCACATGGTCCATTAGCATATGTATGTGTCCGTTTGTTTGGAAGTGTGGATGTGCCGAGCATGGTGGTTGAAAGTAAGTGTTTACATGAGCGTTAGAAAGGAAAGTGTGGGTAATGTCCATAGAGTACGTACCTGTAGTTGTAAATGTTTGTAATTATAGTTTTGAAATATGTAAAGTAAATACTTTGTGGGGAGTTGTGCTCCGTTTTTGGCTTTGTATAAAAATGGCTCTCCAAATGTTTACCTAAGGCATACCGATCTATGCTGATATTGGGAAAAGAACAATATCGTTGCTTGTATGGTGGTTTGTAATATAATGTAAATGATAAAATAGTATATAGGAGGTCATGTCCAGTTAGCTAGGCAAAAGTCCCTTGATTTGGTGGTTTATTTTGAAGAGAAATGTATTAATTCAATGTTGTTTTTGTTAACAGTACTGTGCAAAAGTGTTTGAAATAAGTGACTTGAAACGATTTGTTTTCAGTGAAAATATGGCCTATCTTTTGCTGTAGTGCGTGTATATATCAGTTGACATTTGAAAACGTTCCTGTTGCCATTAATGGCAATAATGCAGTGAGGTTTGTGTGGAATGTAGAACCGTGGCAACGTCTCCAAGACACTTGAGAAAGCTACCTGAAAAATGAAGTATACCTCGGACAAAAGGTGCAAAACGCAAGGGGTGATCAGTTAATAGAAGTGAATTGATAAGTAAAAGGTATTACTCATTACTGAAATATTTTTGGACGGCATTCTCACTGTACAGCATTTTGACACGAGTGCCTTACAGTTTGAACAGTACTGTAGCTTTGCAGGACGATTGCTTGAAGCATCTTGGAGATGTTGCCACAGTTCTTCTGGATTTAGTCTGTGTCAGTTGGTTCTGTGTGGAGCACTGTCTGCTGTCAGACTCCTTGTGCAAACCAAAATGTCACTGGATTATTACAAGGAATTTTTGGGAATGTGAATGTTTCCCTGATATTTGGTGTGCGTGTAAAAAGAAAGGTATGCCAGCACATGGTGATGACTGTTTAAAATGGTGTAAAGAAATGACTGACTTGACCAATTAATTGAAAAGTACTGATTTGATGCAGAAAACGGTACTAGTGTTGTATATTCCTCACTGTTGTGTTTTTCTGAATGCATAGATGGGAAGACCTTGGGGCTGAATTCAGAGGACGAGATGTTGAAAATGAGAGCGCTCCGGTTCAGAACGAGCGAGGTAAAGCCAAACCAGTATCAGAATCATTAGAACAATGCAGTAAAATCAGGGTTAGAATGAAAAGACCGTTTTCAGTATGATGAGCGTGTATTTGAATGTGTACAAAACTGACACGGCAAATAGTTGTCCTGTTACCAATGAGGGACATACCACAAAGATAGAATGCTTCTTGTCAGTTCAGTTGAATACAAGTGTATTCACATATATTCATTAGAAGTTTGAATAAAGATGTTTGTGGTAAGCTTTAGGGTAGTTGGTGGGAGCCGTGTGTCATAGATGTTATGAGAATATGGTGATCGTGGTGTTGGATTGGCTCCTCTTCGTCCTCCATGAGTCTGACTTTTGTTGTTTTGGTTCTATAAATCAGCCGACACTGAAAAGCTGTCATCCCGAAAACAGAAAATCCCTAATAATAGTATAACGAAGTTGAAGAGACGAGTGTGCAATGTAATATGTTAATATTGACTTTGCAGAAAAAAAACCGAATGCCACACAATGGCATGTTTTAAAGTACGCATCCAGCATGAGAAAAAAGAGAGGGCAGATCTGGTGTTTGGCATGTTTATTGAAGGCACTGTCAGTCTTTAACGTGAGACCGTGTGAGGTAGAAAGAGCAGCAGGTTTCATTTGGCTTGCAAAGAGTCTCTGTCAATGTAGAAATGAGGTGAAGTAAAAAAAAAAAAAAAAAAAGAGTATCTGCAAATGTTTAAACGATAACTGTAGAACCTTGGTCCAACAATAAAATGTTGTATATGTGCTATATTTGTTAATATACACAGCCTTCAACTTTTATACTCGTCCTTCATGAGTATAATAATATCTTCCACTATTGAAAAGCATATTTGAAACGAGACGGCATTATAAAACATTAAGTGAAACAAAGCTAGTTTGAAAGTAAATGTAAAGCAGTTGAGGTGTTGGGGCAAGGATTTGTAATTTGGCTCTAAAATGTGTAATCACTACAGTGGCTTGTGGATATTGTTGACATGCTCCATGCGTGTTGCTAGTTTTGACAACTGTAGATATGGTGTCACGATTTAGTAGAAAAAATGTGCAATAAAAGCAAAAATGAGTTTGTCCTTAATGTTTAAGAGTGTTTGCTCTGTCAGGACAGCATCAGCAGTCTTTGGAGGAGGAATAAGGTAAGTGCAGTGAACACACTGGGCGGCAGCAGGGTGGCACTGTCGCTCTCCTGGATTCCCAGATCTGGGGTGGTGCAGGACTGGGGTAGTTGTGTTGCTGTTGAGCTGTAGTCACTGTGTTGCAGGAGAACGTTGTGTGTAAGTGCAGAGAATGCATCGGGACCATACGGCACTCGAATGGTGTGGGTGAGGGTTTTGTGTCCTGGGTATGTCACCTGGAGATAGGAAGCAACAGAGATGTAATTGAAGCCGTGTAGGTGCACTATTGATAGTGCACCTACACAATCAATCACGCAAATTATTGCATGAATAGTGGGACATGTATATTGTTGTAAGTATCTCTGTTACACAGTGTTTCCTGTATGTGGCAATTGGCTGTTTTGTTTTTGGACACGTGAAGACAGAGGGTGGTGTTGTGAGAAAAATATGTATGTATCCCAAAACCCTTCAATGGCCGTTTCACCTTGTAATGCCATACAGAAAAGTAGTTTATTCCCCCCCCAAACTAGAATAAACCTAAGTAATTAATGTAAACCATGTGTATATATAGTCCCTTACCTGTTTTTAGTGTAAAAGTGTGGCACAGTTTGCAGTGTTATGTTTGTGGAATGCTCACTTAGGTGGTTGTGATAAAGTATGACGATATGTCATTGAATAAAACCATGAATTGCTTTGATTCAATTACATACCTCATCACAACCACCTAAGTGAGCATTCCACAAACGTAACACTGCAAACTGTACAGGTCAAAACGTGCCACACTTTTACACTAAAAACAGGTAAGGGACTATATATACACATGGTTTACATTAATTACTTAGGTTTATTCTAGTTTGGGTTTGGGAAAAGAAAAAAGCCCATTCAACCCCATCACATCACATCACATCACATCACGATCCACAACATGAAACCATGTGTATATATAGTCCCTTACCTGTTTTTAGTGTAAAAGTGTGGCACGTTTTGACCTGTACAGTTTGCAGTGTTACGTTTGTGGAATGCTCACTTAGGTGGTTGTGATGAGGTATGTAATTGAATCAAAGCAATTCATGGTTTTATTCAATGACATATCGTCATACTTTATCACAACCACCTAAGTGAGCATTCCAAAGGTAACACTGCAAACTGTGCCACACTTTTACACTAAAAACAGGTAAGGGACTATATATACACATGGTTTACATTAATTACTTAGGTTTATTCTAGTTTGGGTTTGGGAAAAGAAAAAAGCCCATTCAACCCCATCACATCACATCCAACCCCATCACATCACATCACGATGAGCCTGCGTGGCTTCCAGTGACGTCACAGAGCCAGCCAGATGAATTCTCAAATGTATAGGGATCTCTCTCTGCCCACGGTCAGTCAAATGCAGCAAAGCCGATTGGACGACACACCGTACGGCAAACGCAACCCCACCGAGCACGCATTTCACTTTCTAAAGACAAAACTAAAGGTAGGAACACAACAACAACTCAAGTCAGTTGCAGTAAAGGTCTGCCAAAGCATCAAAGTAGGAAAACGAGTCTCTGGACGTGTCCGTGATTTTCCACACTTGAGCCAGTCGTTTGCCTGCAAAGGATTCTCCGCAACATATGAACAGTTTACTTATTACCTTTCCTGGTCCAATTACGCTTGAGCCCCGTGTATAAAACGGCTTGTCATTCCTAAGCTTTTTCTCACCAAATCTACATTGACACAGTTTTACTGCACGCCGTATTGGTGTCAGTACAAAACCTTGTTCACAAAATCATTCCATTTCATTTCAAATGACACAAGCATTCCAATTAAGATATACATCATTCAATGCTACAAGTCTACCTGTGCTTAATGGCTACGCCCCTGCTCCCATGAAGCTCAACATCATGTTTTATTCACATTTCTGGTTTCTTTTAAACAACCTTTTCCACAATAATTGACTCCTATTTCTGGAAGGTACAAAGTCAATCACAAAGAAAACCACAACACTACAATCGAGCAACAAAGCGTTCCTTTTCATCACTTGTATATTCGTAATGATCTGTCGTTTTAGCACATCGCCACACTACTCCACACTCAAGTAACACGCATTCAAAAACAAACCAATAACACATTTCATTCATGGGGATGAACGCAGAAACTAGCCTCATCGTGAAGCCTCTTATTAAATGGATGTCACCATATCTATAGTCTATTAAGGCTGGAATACACCGTGTCTGGACGAGTTGATGCTAGTTGCCAAAGGTCACAGCCGGTCTGCACATTTCACTTGACCCATTCCATAGAAAACAGATTCACTTACATATAAACTGATGCTTGTCACTTTCGCGTAAGGTCTGTTTGTCAAGTATTTACAATGTGAACGAGCTTAAAGAGAGCACACCGACCTTCATTGGAGCAGTGACAACATTTGGCTACATCAATAATCTAGGTCACGTATTACGTTCATACGTATTTTATTATGAACGACTATTAACAATATCTATTCCATTATACTTTCTCTCATTCAAGTCACGCCGTGTGATTTTTACAGTACCCTTTAAGCTCACCTTACAATCATATGAAATCGGCAGGATCAAACATTATGGATGTAAAAGTACAAGCCGGTAATGCCCGTCTAGTTCTAGTGTAGCGCACCATCTCATACAGCTAGTCGGCTAACTGTGTCCTGTAGCGTCTGCGCTATGTTGCCAAAACTATCTTTTGGATCTAACTGCAATTATTACCCACATCCAACTTCCACGTTAGAATATGCAAAAGTCTAAACATGAATCTCTTCCTTTTACACCAAGTACTTCAACTTAGCCTGAATAAATGCTTCAACATCCAAATAATGCACATTTAAAGGGCTCCTCTTTTGGTGAAACTTTTCAGACAGCTTTCAAAATGGCCGCCACACAGTGACAACACATGGAGACCCATATACTTGAAATTACAGGAGCCATGTAGTAACAAACGCATCTATTGGTTAAGACATCAAGTATGACGATACGGTCTTTTTTCTTTTTCTAATCTGAGCTCAAATATGGAAGTGTGCTTAATGGGTACGTTTACCCTATATATATTTGTTCAGCCCCTCCCATTAAAGCTTCAAGTCTGCTCTTCAATTTCATCGTCTTGGTTTCATTTTCATTCTATTCTGTTGGCGTACAGAGCCAAAATTAGGACAGTTGTGTCAGTGTCCAAATATATATGGACCTGACTTGTGCGCTAAGGTCAATATCATCAGCCCCCTCGAGAAATGATCCGTTTCGTTGGCTACGCGACAAACCACTGTTGTCCAATGACTTGCCTAATTAACCTAATTAATCCTCTTAAGCCTTTCAATTGCACAGTAAGCTGAGGATTAGTATCTTGCAAAACTTGGAAAGAAAACTAGCGAGAGAACTTTCTAAACGCCCGAGAACAACTGCCGAGACACTAGTGAATCATTTATCATTGTGCACTTACGGTACGGGTGCTGAGAGCACTCAAAATGCATGTAAAGAAGCGGTCGTACCGACGTTTCCTTTACAATTTGCTTTTTTTACTTTGTATTGTACATTAATTATTATCATTTATTAATGTTTTATATTCATTGTTTTTTTTTATGTGTGCGCGTGTATAACAAAATGCGTCCTAGCACTTCCACCGTGTCCAATATTCCAACACTCATAAAAAGTGTTCCTCTAAAGGTTAGCTCATTCTTTCAATTCATATGTATTCAGAGTGACCCTGACTATCGCCGTCTTCATTTTCAAGCCATTTCACTGTATAGTTTTGGAGAAAACTAAAAAGCAAAATCACCCCAAACAACAAAATGCATCCTGGCACTTGCACCGGGTCCGATTCTCCAACACTCATAAAAAGTGTTCCGTTACAGGTTAGCTCATTCTGTTCATTCATATGTATTCACAGTGACCCACACTATCACTGTATTAATATTCAACTCTTTTTACGGTGCGGTTTTGGACAAAATTAAAGGCAAATTCACCCCAAGTGTCAAAGTGCATAAGCACTCTTACGTTATGTCCTATATTCAAACACTCATACAAATCTTTCCTTTATAGGTTGCCTCGTTCTTTCAGTTGATTCCCGTTCACAGTGACCATGACTATTACTGCATTAATTTTCAAATATTTTTACTGTGTGCTTTGGGAGAAAATCAATGGCAAATTCACCCCAAGTATCCATGTGCACCTTTGCACTTTTACGTCACGTTCCATTTTCAAACACGCATACAAATATTTCCTTTATAGGTTGGCTCGTTCTTTCGATTGATTCCCGTTCACAGTGTCCCTGGACTGTATTCATTTTCAAACGATACCAAGTAACTCAGAGCACAAAAATAAGTCTACAAACGTCCATTTCATGCCATTTAAAATACGACCCGGCTAAACTAATTTAGCTCTCGCATCCTGTTAAATGCCCCAATTTGGAACATATGCCTTATCTTTGGAGTTCAAAAACGCATAGTATTGTAGAACAAACATTATTTGCTATTATTATCATTGGTCTATTATTATTTCAGCGTCAAAAATGGTTGCTTTGCTTTCCTTTCCTTTATTTGTATTCGTTTTTGGTCGTACAGAAAGCTTGTAACCAATTATAGTCCTCGTGCCTCTGCAGAACTCCTCGGTGTCATTCCGCCACAGCCTCTGCTGCAGCTTACTCCTATAATAATTTCACCATCATGATGATGATAATAATAATAACGCATTTTATTAGGCACCTTTCGACACTCAATGACACCTTCAAATAACAGTAGGCTATTAATTGATTGACCGCAATACAACCTAATGGAATTTAAACAACACTTTTATTGAGACTAAAATAAGTTGTCATAACACGCATTATGTGGAACCAACATAATCCCCGATACAAATGCAAATATGTACTTTTTTTATGCAATTAAACAAAAGCCTAATATGACGACGTGATTTCACGTGTACGCGCACAAGACAGTCGATACACGTTCACAGGTGTTCGAGCCACAGTAGGCACTGTTGTGCGGTCTGATGGGACGTACAACAGCATGCCCAAAGCGCCGTTATTTCTTAAGATGCACAAACTTGTTTTCTGAAATAACAAAAGGCAAAATAAATCAATGCATTTATAATATATATAAATTGCATGTATTTCTACAAAATGTCTCATATTTAGGAAAAAAAACACAGTGAAGTCAAATTACAATAAAAGTGTGATCATTTTCAAACAACGGCACCGATACTATATTATTTTTTCTTTGTGTTGTCAACTGTCCTTACCCGATCGGTGTCTTGTTGTATCTGGATTTTCATTTAGATCCATCATCTCAAAGGGGCGATGAACATAATCGGTTCCTAAGGTTCAAATGAACATTTTCACTTAATTCAATGTGACGCTAACAATTCAAATGGAACAAGAGGTTGAGTGTATGCGTCACGTGTGTGTGTTCCCGTTCGCCCTTATTTGCTCCTTCCCGTTCCTGTCCTCGCTCTACGAATTTGTTTCCAGCTGCGTTTCTTTAATTAGTTCATTTGCTCCCGGGTGTGTCCCACTGGTGTCTGTGTATTTATAGCGAGTCCCATTCGGTGTTTCTTTGTCTGCTGTTAAATGTCGTGTTGCCGTGTCTCCAAAGTTCCCCGTGTGTTCAAATTCAATTCCGTGTTCCAAAATATTCTCCTGCGTCTCCTTCGCTCCTTTTTGCCAGAGTGTAACATGACGATATGACGTCAGGACAGTATTTCCCAGCAATTTTGTCCAATACTATATTGAAAATAAGAGTCACTTTGATATGGTAAATAAGCGTGGTACGTTTGCGCAATAATTCCTTCAAAAACGGAAACTTGATGTTACAAAATGGGACACGACTGCAACGATACACTGTATAAAAACATTTTTGGAGCGAGTTTGCGTTTCCCAGTAACATGACATGAAAATGAATCATTTGAGAAAATGGGTAATGGCGCAACGGGTAGAATGCACTTAGTTTTTTCAAGTGATTTTGCCATTCATTTTCTTCTAAACCATAAAGTCAAAAAAATGTCACATCAATACAGCAATAGTCAGGGTGACCGTAAAGGAAACATTTTTATAAGGGTTTCAAAATGGGACATGATGTCAAAGTGCTTATTCACTTAGATGCTTGGGGTGAATTTGCCTTTCATTTTCTCAAACACTCAAATACAGTACTCGGGGGTCACTGTGAAAAGGAATACATTGAAAGAATGAGCAAACCTATAAAAGGAAAAATTTTTATGAGTGTTTGAAAATGGCCAATGGTGCAACTGCTATTGAGTGAATTTGCCATTAATGTTCTCCAAAACCACACGGTACAAATATTGGACAGTTAATACGGTCATAGTCAGGGTCACTCTGAATACATATCGATTGAAAGAATGAGCTAAACTATAAAGGAACACTTTTTATGACCGTTTGAATATACGCAAATAATCCAAGTGCAACAATGCTGTTTGGGGTGATTTTGCTTTTAGTTTTCTCCAAAACTATACAGTAAAAGGCCTCGCAAATGAAGACGGTGATAGTCAGGCTCACTCTGAATACATATCGATTGAAAGAATGAGCTAACCTATAAGGACACTTTTTATGAGTGTTGGAAAATGGGACACGGTGCAAGTGCAAGGAGGCATTTTGTTGTTACACACACACACGCACTAAACTATGAATATAAAACATTAATATTAACATTTATAAACATCAATACATTATTTATAATAATTTATGTACAATACAAACGTTTATGTACAAAAATCATGTATTTACAAACTAAAAAGAACCGTTAAAATAAGCAAATTATTAAGGAAACTTCGGTACGACCGCTTCTTTACATGCATTTTGACTGCTCTCAGCACCCGAGAGTAAGTACTGTAAGTGCACAATTACACGCGCAAGACGCACAAAAAAAAAAGTGTGGCTGGCTTGACCGTGTATTTTCAAAGCGCGGCTGGCTTGACCGCAGTAATCATTTAGCCAAGTCTGGGACTGATGTCTCAACAAAGATGCTCAGTAGAGGGCGACGCCCCCACACAACAATGGACTGCGAGGTTGCGGACCAAGAAAAAAACACTTCTGAAGAAGAGACACCTCCAAGCCACACTCAAGTTTCAAGGACAACAAAAGATTACGCATACTGGAAACTTGTCCTTTGGTCAGATGAGACAAAACCACAGCTCTTTGGCCATAGACGTGTTGCCTATCTTTGGAGAGGCTCTCAACCCAAAGAACACCGTTCCCACAGTGAAACGTGGCGGTGGGGGTATAATGTTATGGGGATGTTTCCGTGCGTTTCTCGTCACGGTCAAAGGAATCGTGAAAAAGGAACACTACGACAAGACTTCGACAGACAACCTCAGGCGATCTGCGGCAAAACGTCATTTTGACTTCCGGCCCGATGACGACCCAAAGCACACCTCGCTTCAAGTGAACGTCCTTCAATCCAATAGAACATCTGTAGGGCTCACTGAAGACCAGAGTCCGTGCCAGGAGACCAACAAATCTGGAGGAGCTTGAGAGATTTGCCAAGGAAGAATGGACTGCGAGTATTTAGCGGACATGCCTCAAACTTGACAACTACAACAAACCACAGCCACACGCGGGGGTACTTAACTTCTTCACTTGCTTTCTTTAAAGGAACACCACTACTAATAATTACTAAAGTGGTGGTGCCACCTACAGGCACTATGGAGAATGACAGTATCCCATACATAACACGACTCGAGGCTGTCATCGAGAACAAGGGATAAACCATCGACTACTAACATCAGAGGGCTAATAATTTTGGCCTGTACACTTTTTTTCTTCTTGTTTATCGTTTTGTTTCTATTTGTATTACAAACACTCCAAGCTTCCTAAATAAAGTCTAATGTTTAGAAATGCCGTGTTGAAAAAAATCTTCACACCATTAAACGGCGCTCAAGAATTTCTTTCTCGGTGTCCACTTTTATGGTTCCCTGTTTTTTCTTCCCAAAAACACAGCTACGGCTGTAATTTAAGGTATCGCGGACTTCTCTTTAACGCTCGACACATTTTTACCCATGTACTTTGATTGCATTACTCATAAACTACATTCTTTGACATCAGTTTATTGTTCATGTTAGAGAACCAAAACTAGGACAATTGTGTCTCCTCTCTAATTAACCTGAGAGAGGAGGTGCATCCTTGTGCGGTGGGTCAGATCACTGATGCTGCAAAGACGCTACGCAAAAATCAAGCCCAAAAATCACAGAGGTGGGTAGAGTACCCAAAAACTGTACTCGAGTAAGAGGACTTGTAGATCGAAAGATGGCGCCGACGCCGATGGCTGCCTCCGTGGCGTGCTCCGCACTTGTTTTTCTGTTTGTGTTAGTTCGTCCTGTCTTTAGTTATATCCCTGCAATCAGTTTCACCAGAGACGAATTGCTGGACATTCGGCAGTACACGTGAGCTCCGCTTTACAGAAACTCGCTGATCACATCACAGAGACAGAACAACAACACCCGGACTCTGTTTCAGTCATTCTCGGGGACTTTAATAAAGCCAATCTCTCCCGTGAACTGCCAAAATGCAGACAGCACATCACGTGTCCCACCAGAGACGGTAATATATTGGATCACCGTTACGCCACAATAAAGAATGCATATCACTCTGTTCCACGAGCAGCTTTGGTAATGTGCAATTTCTTTTATTTATTCAGAAAAAAATAAAATTTTCTGTTATGCATTTCATAAAAGCACTTATCATAGAATGATCCTTTTATTTCACATATTAGCATGGTTTTATTGTTTGTTTTTCAACCTTAGTATACTACATAAAATTGAGCATAGTCTGGCTTATAATGCGTGAATGATACTAATGCATCTACCTACTTATGATGAGAATAACAGAGAAAAACCATTAAAATTTGCCATCTGGTCGACGCTACAGAGCTCTGAGCACCAGAACGGCCAGACACAGGACCAGTTTCTTCCCTCAGGCAATCCATCTCATGAACACTTAACAATAACTGTGGAACACACACTATTTATACACTCGTACACATACATTTATCTAACGCTCATACTCGGTCTACACCTCAAATTTGCACATAATATACAGTACCTGTACATACAAAACTGTCTATTGTAATATACCTGCACATACAATTGTCGATTTATATATTTTTATTCCTTATTTACTATTTTTTATTATCTGTGTTTTTTGTTCTGTCACTGTCATTCTGTTACACTGTGGAAGCTTCTGTCACGAAAACAAATTCCTCGTATGTGTGTAAACATACCTGGCAATAAAGCTCATTCTGATTCTGATTCTGATTCTGAAATATTTACTCGAGTAAATTAACTCGTTACTACCCACCTCTGAAAAAAAAAATACAATCTTCTTACACATACATTCTCATACTACTTTATGATAATGTTTCTGTTGCTTTATTTATTCGTGCCTTACTCTGGATAAGGCTGACTGTTGCGTCAACGCTGGGTGTGGACGGTGCCTTTGTCCCTGTAAGGTTCCTTTTAACTGATGATCACTTTTACCATCTAAAACTCTTATTTAGTCTCAGGGAATGGAGCCTTTGGCCCCAAATGTACACTTAAAACACAATTCATTTCTCCTCAATGAACCGTATTACCTGGACTGAGGAATGTGAAAACGGCCCACTTACACGAGGTGCTCAGAGAAGGCGGCCTACACTTACGGTTCAACTAGGCCAAGTACTAATCACTCTTTTCCTAAATATACAGTCGTTTTGTGATACGGTTGTTGAAACCGATGACTCCTTAACACTTTGAGCAGCTATGAAATTCCCTACAAGAAGGCCTGATCTTATGGAAGCATATAGGTAGCGAAATTCCATTTCAAATGCAATATGCAAAATGGCAATGTATTTAAATGTACATTTTCCATTACCCATACGTGCAAAGTTTGTTGCAAAAGGAAAATGAAAATTACATTCTATAATTTACATTTCCAACAGTAGTCTTAATATGTAAATTGCGTGCAAATTTGAATGCTTTATAAGTTGCCCAATGAAAATGAACATGTAGAACACAAAATGATTTGATATGTGTAACATGTTCAAGCAGAAATGGTAGCCAAATGATCATTTAAATGCTATTTGTCCTAAATGGATTTAGACTAACAGTTACAACACTTAGGATTGCATTTTCATCATGACGCCGTGGGATATTTGTAGCAACATTCAGTGCGGCTTTGAAAATGCATTCCGAGCTGACCACGCCCACCCTCCGTCAATCATTGCTTCGAGGCAGGGATTGGCGGAAGCGTGTTACGTTGAGATATATCCAGCTGCAGACCCGCAGCACCAGCAGTTTCAGAACCGCAGCCATAGAACCGCAGCCACAGAACCGGAAGTGAGGGGCGGAGTTATTGACAACGAGAGAGCATGGTGAGTAGTCTAGTTTTTAATATCACAAACAGGAAATTACTCGCATGATACAATGAAACTAATAACTGTATAGGTCTACAACTAAATTACACAAGATTAATGTTTATAAAATGCTTAAGTATAGTGTTTAATAAAAGCAAATTACCCCTTAAAAACCGTAAGGTGGCGCTACTCTGTTAAAAAAATGTAAGCTCCGCCCCTCACTTGCGGTTCTGAAACTGCTGGTGCCGCGGGTCTGCAGCTGGATACTATTGGTTACGTTTGGATCGTTTGAAACATGGCGGCTGGAGATCTGATGAGATCGTTCAATTCACTGGCAGATGAAGTGGAGCGTGAACTGAGAAACTGATGAAGCGTATTCCTATGGCGTTCGGACGGGATCTTTAATATGACGTTGCAACACGCACTCGTCTCAATGAACGTGACGTCTGCTGCAAGGGTTTCCAGCACTTTCCATACACTTATTCATGCCCTATTTTTGCTCTATTTCGCCAATAAAAAATAGCTAATTCCAAACAGAGCCACAGCGCTGTTTTGCGTCTCTGAGCAACATAAGTTTCCATCCAGTTTTTGCGTTATTTGCAGTTTTTTGTTATCGATAAAGAGAATATGCATAAAAAAAATTGCTGTCTACAGCCCGTTTCCATCCAACTGGCCTTTTACCGATAAAATGCTGTGCGTGATGAAATCATCCCTAAAAAAACGAATTGTTGCAAAAGTTTTGGTGTATTGCAAAGAAAAAATTGCCCTTGAGCCGTTTCCATACATAATTTCACCTATTACGTAAATTATACAGGCTAGTAGCCTGTTCTTCAACCATTTGAAACAAAACTTTATTATATATCCTAGGCTATTATTAAATTGTATAGGCCTGCATAAAATAGTTTTTAATTACCTTTTCATTTAAAAAAAAAAAAAAAAATTCAAATATCAGTAGGCTATTCAACGTTTTACGATTAAAATATCAAAACATTATTTCTGCATTTGTAACTGCAGGTAAAAGCATTTGTGTCCTGCATTAAACAGTGTGTAAATGCATCTAAATGCCTCTTCAGATGCAGCTTCTAATATCGAGATATCATTTTTGTCTATATCGCACACCCCTATATATTTAATTCTTCTTTGCTTGTTTGGTACACATAATTCACTGATCATGAAGCTTCAAATAAGCTTATATTAGAAATAGGTTCTCTCAAATGATAACGAGGACACGACAAAAATAGGTGAATCATATTTATATAAGGTTTTTTTTGAAGGGGGCGGGGTCTGGTTAATATTGTGAAATATCATTACAATTTAAAATAATGGTTTTCTATTTTAATATAGTTTAAATTTATTCCTGTGATGCAAAGCTGAATTTTCAGCATCATTACTCCAGTCTTCTGTGTCACATGATCCTTCAATGTATTGTCAACGTCAGAAACGATTGTGCTGCTTAATATAGCTGCTGTGTAAAGACTATAAATGGACATTACAAGCACTACAATAATGATATTTTATACCTAAAACAATACTCAACAACCATTTCCTGCATCCTGCTGTACTTCCCTGAATAACTCTTTAAAGGTGTTGTAGGCTAATAAGTCGTTCAGAGTAATAAATTGAAAAAGCTCCCACCTGTATATGACTACACAAAATAACATGTAGTTTACTTGAGGTTCTGCTATAAATGTGTCCATTAAACACAATAATTTAAATTAATTATACCAAAAAACTGAATGACTGTTATTAAACGTCATTTAATGAATTGTAATGATTTCCAATGCCCCGCAGAAACCCTGCCTTTGATGGAAAAGTACATCAATAATTTTAATTATGTTTGCTTATGTTATAACACTTTCCAGCTAATTTCAAGACGCTGGCGTCACGTGGGTCACCCGCAGTGTAAGACGCTCAAAGCTCAAGACGTTCGGTTAGACGTTCGATCGGTCGGTCGTTCGAACGTTTGATTTTAGCATGGAATACGCTTCATAAATTTCTCTGTTCACGGCTCCACTTCATCTGCCGGTGAATTCAACGATCTCATCAGATCTCCAGCCGCCATGTTTCAAACGATCCAAACGTAACACGCTTCCGCCAATCCCTGCCTCAAAGCAATGATTGACGGAGGGTGGGCGTGGTCAGCTCGGAATGCATTTTCAAATGGAATTTTGCTACAAATATCCCACGGCGTCAAGATGAAAATGCAATCCTAAGTGTTCTAACTGTTAGTCTAAATGCATTTAGGACAAATAGCATTTAAATGATCATTTGGCTACCATTTCTGCTTGGACATGTTACACATATCAAATCAATTTGTGTTATACATTTTCATTTTAATTTCGCAACTTATAAAGCGTTCAAATTTGCATGCGATTTACATATTAAGACTACTGTTGGAAATGGCAAACGTAAATTATATAATTTAATTCATTTTACTTTTGCAACAAACTTTGTACGTACGGGTAATGGAAAATGTACATTTAAATACAGAAATACAATGCCATTTTGAATATTGCGTTGCCATTTTGAATATTGCATTGCCATTTTGCATATTGCATTTTAAATGGAATTTCGCTACCTATATGCTTCCATATCATCTTACTTTGATGGTGTAGTTTCCGGGCAGCAGCAGTCTGTAGTATTCCCCGTTACGATCCGTCCTGAAGGGACAAACGTTTCTTCTCCCCGCTACCTCCACCACAGCGTTTTGGACAGGCTTCCCGTATGAGTCCATCACTACTCCTTTCACCCCTGTGCAAAAAATAAATAAAATCAAATCAAATAAAAAAACATAAATACATGAATCTTTCACTTTGAGCTTTTCATAACAAACGGTACTTTTACTCATATTTGGGGTGGCCTCTTTTCTCCAAGCGGCCACCTAATATCACATCATGCAAGCAAACGGGGAACCCATTTGGTTTGTCAAATGGAAAATGTTCACATCCTTTCCTATAATGTTTCACATACACCTTCATGACCTCCATCCATTAAGGAGTTTCTATGCCAGCAAATCGCTGTCATACGTACGTACGTGGTAATGACTTTTTAAAGGTGCACGGCCCATCTTAAAAGCCATCAACCGCAACTTGACTGTAAACAAATTCATGATCTCTGTGAGGTATTACAACGCTCTAGCTGCTCCAGTTTGTAAACAACTTTTTTGCCCCGTTGTTTAAAAGGTGTGGCAAAGCGTATTGGCTTCCGATCCCGCTGTTTGCTTGCGGATGGATTACAGAGACCGTTGTGTCAACGCTGGGTGTGGACGGTGCCTTTGTCCCTGTGAGTCAGCTGTGGGATTGTCCCGTCGCTAAAGGTCAGGGATGGTACGGTGTCTGTTTGTGCAATTTCATTGTGACTGTAACAGGATATGCTTATTGTGCCACAATAATCCATCCGCCCTAATCTTTTTATCCACCTTATTTTGCCATGTGCAAGTAAACGGTTTTCCGTAAATGGACCTGACTTCCAATTCGTTAGCTGCTATAGGAAAATAACATTACAGATATCAAAGTGCATAAATCACAGTGTATGCTAGGGGTGTAAGAAAATATCGATACACGTGAGTATTACGATATTTTGTTTGGCGATACTGTATCGATTCTCAAAAACGCAATATCAATATAAAAATACAATGAAAAAATGTATACGATATTCATGGCTGTCGTTTCGTTTTGGGTTTATATCCCGACCGCTAGATAGCGGTCTTCTTACCTCTGAACTTAAACGGTGACAACGTGTGTGTTCCGCTCCTGCAAGGTTTATCCAATCCCGCCCGCTCCCGCAAAAATTCTAATATTGCATAGAATTTTCGCCTATCAATAGGGAGTATTTCAATCTCTTTTGAATGAGCGCTCACGCCGTTCACTTTCGATTTCGCCATCACGCACACTCTGTGAAAAAGGGAGCGCATCTTACGATACAAGATATTTGTCAATGAGCTCCGGATGTCAAGTATGTAAATGGATGTTTTTTTTTGCTAAGGTTTGCATATGGTGGTGTGTTCTAAATGACAGTTTTCCTCAAATTAGATCCTATTCTCCTTTTCCTAAAATAAGAAATATCCAAATATATCGTCTTGCTTACAGTATCGCAATATATCGCAACATATCGTATCGCAACCCCTGTATCGTGATACGTATTGCACTACAAACCAGTGTTTTACAATCAAGACAAAACATTCCAAGAATATGGTTCAAAAAAATACCACTTTGCATTTTTAAGCAGCATAACCAGCGGTTTTGTACAGCTAAAAACAACTGGAAGCCAATGACACCAGAAGCCAGGCACATTACATATAACCACTTTTACAGGAAAAAAAAGCCGGATAATTGAGTGTAGCCTCATATGATAATCAAGTGACATCATGCACTTTTTTTTTTTAAACATGTTTGCTCAACTTGTTTGGTCACTCATAGGACCCTGCGATTTAAGCAATACAGAAAACACACAGATTCCAGCCTTTATGCCATTTACACTGTAGCACAGTCACAGATTTTGAATAATACATAATTTATATTATGTATAATTTGGAGAATCAAATCAAGAGATAGACTACTGTACTTTAAATAAAAATAACACCGCTACTTAAATATGAAATCTGCATAGCCATATGTGACCCTGGACCACAAAACCAGTCTCAAGTCGCTGGGGTATATTTGTAGCAATAGCCCAAAATACATTTGTATGGGTCAAAATTATTGATTTTTTTTTATGCCAAAACTCATTAGGATATTAAGTAAAGATCATGTTCCATGAAGATGTTTTGTAAATTTCCTACTGTAAATATATTCACACTTAATTTTTGATTAGTAATATGCATTGCCAAGAACTTCATTTGGACAATTTTAAAGGCCATTTTCTCAGTATTTTGTTGTTTTTGCACCCTCAGATTCCAGATGTTCAAATAGTTGTATCTCGGCCAAATATCGTCCTATCCTAACAAACCGTACATCAATGGAAAGCTTATTTAGTCAGCATTTCGAAAAATTGACCCTTATGACTGGTTTTGTGGTCCAGGGTCACACGTGAATGAGCACCATGGTTGTGCGCACATCAAGCTCAGTGTTTTGGCACCTGCCGTCTCGCTATACGAGATGCTACCTGTACTTCATCTCCAGAGCTGCTCTGACAGTTCTCTTCAACACAATTTTACAAATTTTATACAACTATCAGCATTTCATGAACACACAGAAACTCAAAGATCTTAATTTAAATAATAAACGCGGACATAAGTACAGTAAGTTAACACAATAAGTAATAATAATAATGTTTTTTTGGTCACTTTATTTTAAGGTGCAATTCTCACCATTAAAAAAAAAACCATTAACTACGCCTTTTGCCTCAATAACCTCTTAATTGGCTGCTTATTAATAGTAAGGTACTCGTTAAAGGGGTCATATGATGCTGCTAAAAAGAACATTATTTTGTGTATTTGGTGTAATGAAATGTGTTTATGCGGTTTAAAGTTAAAAAAACACATTATTTTCCACATACTATACATTATTGTTTCTCCTCTATGCC
>NW_015662942.1:63747-67594 GCF_001515625.1 Sinocyclocheilus rhinocerous
CACAGTGCGAAGTTGATGTATTTCCTCAGCGATCAGCACGGATCAGCTCCAGGCATGACGAAGCAGATATCGTCCTCTTTTGGAAGGCCAAACAAAGTAGTTTCGCTTTCACAACGAAACACAGCGTCTTCACGACATGGCAACTACAATACTACAGCGAGAATAAAAGTTATGCCTTCTTTCTTTGCGTGAACATTTGGGCGGTGTTATGCAAATCTTCCCACATAGTGAGGTAGGTATGTGGGGGCGTGTTCGAACGAGCCGTTTTAGGTAGGTGTGGCTAACTCTTAACTTTTATAAAGAATATCTCTTTGGATTTGAGACTTTAGTCTTTGCAACTTTACAGATCTTCTTTATGCACCAAGAGCTTGTAACACTCTAAAGAGAAAGGAAAAAATGAAATCGCATCATATGACCCCTTTAAGTTTAGGTATTGGGTAGGATTAGGGATGTAGAATATACTCATGCAGAAATATGTGCTTTATAAGTACTAATAAACAGCCAATGTTAATAATAGTCATGCTAATAAGCAACTAGTTAATAGTGAAAATTAGTCCCTACACTAAAAAGTGTTACCATATTTCCCATATCACCATTGTCCTCGTTTTAATTCTAACAAACATTTATTGTGCAGAAATGTGTTAATTTCAGTGCTCGTTTCATTTCATTACATTAATTTGATTGTTAATGTTTTAGGTCTTCATTTCAGCGTATATATTCTAATATTCCATTATATAGAATTAGAAAATGTCACGGGTACGCTTGTGAGCAAAGCGGTGTTCTGTCTGCCTACCTAGGTGTACTTGCTGCATGTAAGCCAGTAGTGCGGGTTTGTTGGCCGCCCATAGGCCGGGAAGCTGCGCCTCTGGAGGATACTTGCAGCAAGAGATTTCCAGTGTGAGCTCCAAACATTGTGCCCACACGTAGTTATAGTCTTGCATTCCCCCTAAGAGAACAACACACGAGTATGTCACTGAGAATTGATACAAACAGCAACAAATCATCTCAAAAGTATCTCAAGTGTCACTACAGTAATTATATATATATTTTTTTTTACAATCATATTTTGAAATGTAATCATTACAATTACGACATCAAAATATTAGCCATGTTTGCAGGTAAACTGTCACGAACAATTATTAAACTGATGCTTACAACCTTTTTACCTGGTAGAGGATACCAGTGATATCCGTTAGTGATGCCGTGGGAGAAGTCCTGCGAGTCGTAACAGCTGTTTCCGCTGTGCATCTCGCTGTGGCTGTAGGAGTAGGTCTTTGCCAGGTGGACAAACACGTCGTCGTCGGGGGAGATGCTGAGGCCTCCTTGCAGCTCGCTTCCTGAAACAAAGTCAATGACATTACTGTTACACGCCGCTGCACTCAAAAGAACTCCTACAGAATTGCTGTTCATCATTAAGACAGTTATGTTTAAACTTTTTTTTACGTATTTTGTAAGGCATAACTTCATTATTTTTAAAACTCTATATCAGTCTATAATGATATGCTACGACAGACAATCATTTGACTTGCTTCTCACAATAATAATAATTGTAATAATAATAAATAAAAAAAACTGCAAGTTAATTACCATAAATGCATGTAGCTTTTAAAACCTCACAATATTGATTCACGCCTTCAACCCTGTAAAGCCTATCATATGAAAGGCAAAAATGATAACATTGTAATAATAAATCAATAAATAAAATACATGATATAACAGTTTGTCAAGGGTACGCAATTTGCAAATCATTTTAAGACAGTTTGCATGTGATTGCCGACAACAGATATTCATATTCCATGCATCAGCCCTTTACTAATCACATACCATATACAGACCTTATGCACCAGAGAAACAAGTGTGCAATCATCTTTACAATTCTCTCTTTCAAATTCTGTTTTTGTGGAGGCTCTATAGCATCGCTGTTAAAGATGATCAAGTAGACTTTCTTGATGTACAGTTCACAATATCATGAGCATTGTAATGTTCAAAGCAGATGTCATGACAAATGTCTCACTACAACCTTACCTTCGTGATCTAGAAATATAAACGGAAAGCAGAAGACAAGCGCAGTGCTGAAAAGGGGGCAGAGCTACATAAGGTCTATTATACAACATAAATGTTTTTAATTATTTCTCCAATTTGAGCTTTATTAAAAAAATATACTAAATTAAAATAAAATAAGATACAATTAAATTAAATTAATTTGACATTAAATTAAAGTTTTAGAGGCCCAAACTAAGCAAAAACATAGAATTTGGTGCAATTGAGGATATTTATAGCCAAAAATAAGACAAGTAAACATTCCTCAAGCATACTGTATCATATTTTACAATTTTCTAAAAATGTACAGATGATCAAGTAAGTTTAACTTCCTATGTGTTCATCTTGAAATATTACTAATATTAATATTACATTCTTAAAATTTATTCTTACATTTACTTGATAAAAATCACTAACATTTCACAGCAAAAACAAGTGTACCAGCACTTGAGGGGGGGGGGGGTTGCAGTTACAGTTAGTTTACTAGCTGAAAATCTATAAACTATAAAGCATTGTGTGCAACATTTCACTTAAATTTTCATGCTATTGACAATTTAGAGGACTTAACAGTTTTCATTTCAAATAGGATACAGTAAGCTTTACACCATTAACATTAATCTAACATGAATCTCTATCAATTAAAAAAAAATAAAGAAAACAAAACAGATATGGCTTCATTAGCAACTGACCTCTGTTGCTGTTGTCGTAGGGATAGCTGGCCACCACCGCTCCTCCGTGGAGATTGGCCGAGAGGACAAAGCTTTCCGTCTGTAGCCAGTCCATCACGGCCCTGACCTCCTTCTCCCTTTTCTGATCTGTAGTACTCTCGAACGCGTCCGGAAAATTGCGATTTAGGTCCACTCCGTTCTTATTATACCTGTGGGGGAAACCGGTTACTCCCCATAAAACAGGTTCAAGAAATCTTTCAGAAATAATTACAGCTCATACCTGTAAAAACGGTATTTCGGCATTACCCATAGAAATTACACTTCACCTATGTTTTTTCCTGATTATTTCACTCTGCGCTGTATTTTTGTATGCTTTAACTTCATATATTTGGACAAACATTACTGCAACACTCCACTGATCTGGGCTTCGTGATGGTGACCAGACTCAATCCTCTCCTCAATCATGACACATTAAAACCCACTTGAAATTTGCCAAAAAAAAAAAAAAGGACTCTTAAGACTGAGAAACAAGATTTTTTGATCTAATGAACCACATCACGTATGGAGGAAACCAGGCACTGCTCATCACCTGCACAGTACCATCCCATCAGTAAAGTGATGGTAGCAGCATCATGCTGTGGACTGGTGGACTCGGAGTGGAAGGAGAGCTCGATGCTAGTGCTTGGCGGTATGACCAAAAATTTATATCACGGTATTTTTCAACATTATTTCACTGTACATGGCTGAGAAACAGGATTTTTTGATCTAATGAACCACATCACGTATGGAGGAAACCAGGCACTGCTCATCACCTGCACAGTACCATCCCATCAGTAAAGTGATGGTAGCAGCATCATGCTGTGGACTGGTGGACTCGGAGTGGAAGGAGAGCTCGATGCTAGTGCTTGGCGGTATGACCAAAAATTTATATCACGGTATTTTTCAACATTATTTCACTGTACATGGCGGTATTTTTTTTTTCATGCATGACCGGGTGCTAACCATATTTTCCACTGATTGAGAGAGGAAATACTGCAGTATATTGACTTAGAATGCCCTATTTTACTGTCATGATGAGTGATTATTGTCAAAATACCACACTAAATAGTGACTAAACACGACCCCTTTTAATACATGTT
>NW_015662942.1:67767-72503 GCF_001515625.1 Sinocyclocheilus rhinocerous
TGCGGTGCGGCCAACTGAATGCGCTGCTTCTCTGCCGCTCACTGCACAGAACAGACGCCGAGAGAGGTGACACTTCTCCGGGAAAGTCAGACCTCGCGTTCGTGGGACAGCACTGGCAAAATCTTCCAACTGAACCATAGAATATTCATACTGACAAACCTAGCGACTTTTTTGGATAAACCTTAGCTATGGAAAAAAAGCCGCTAAAAAGGTCTGAAAGTCGCGCTCGTGTGTGAGAGACGCGGGAGCTGATGGCAGCGGGCAGTGGATATTTGTGGCGGTCAATGTGGATTAGGGATATGCCGGTATCAAATTTTCATGTTGCGATTAATTGCTAATGCTTTTATTATTCGGTATACCGCTCCGGAACACCTCAATGCACCAAAATATTGAGACAGCCTTAATGAAAACCTAGTCCAGAGCATTCAGAACCTCAGACTGGGCAGAAGGTTTACCTTCAAACAGGACAAAGACCCTAAGCGCACCGCAAGAGTGGCTAATGGACAACTCCGTGAATGTCCTTGGGTGGCCAGAACCCAACTCAATCGAACATTTCTATACAAGTCTGAAAATGTCTGCCAGCGCCCATCCAACCTCACAGAGCTTCAGAGGTGAAGAGGTGAGGAGAAGAATGGCAGACAATTGCCAAATGCAGATGTTAAAAGCTTGTGGCATCATACTCAAAAAGACAGTTAAGGGTATGATTATTTTTGCAAAGTACTTATTTCAGGTATTCCTTATATATATATATATATATATATATTTATTATATATTTTTTTTGCTTTGTCATTATGGTGTATGGAGTGTAGACTAATGTGAAAAACGAACAAAACGTGAAAAAAAACAAACAAACAAAAAAAACACTTCTTTCGCAAGACACTGTAGGCCTATTTGTCCCAAATAAAGCACACAACTGAAATGAGAACATTTGAGAAATATCATAGCTCATCGCCTTTCACATTCTCTTACAGGAGAAGGTTTCACTTTGAAAGAACAATGCAATGACTAATGTGTCTTAGTTATTACCCATCTCAGACTTCCATCACGTTAAGCAAAATCTAACAAGAACTCCTTAAACTCTTTAAACTGTTACCTCACAGATCTTCAGACAATTTCAATGCTAATTTAGGAGTAAAATGTGTTACACTGACTGAATGGAAATTAGCAAAACATTTCATAAGTGAACATGCGAGGGATGGGGGATGTGTTCAGCTTTGTGAATGACAGGAATTCAATTGATTGAAGTGGCCTGCTCATTAAAAACAAATCACTGTAATCTACAGTCATCAACAGAGAACAAAACACAGTGTCAGCTTATGACGACAACCCCAAAACTGTCAGAATTGTGTTTTTCACTAGCATTTCCCCCTTCTCTTAGACCCTCACAATAGGCTCTTTTTAAAATAATAACTCATTACCCAAAAACACGGTTTAGTGATGTTGACTCACCCCATTACATACACGTTTCCTTCACACATTAGCAACCAATGACGCGATTCTTTTGTGGACTTGGGTAGCACACCTGACTATCATTTGCAGCCTGAATCTGTGCCGACACCAAAATCTTAAAGGATGAAGAACATCAAAAAGCAAACTAGCAAACTAACAGGCCGGTGACAGCCGTTCGCATTAGGTCACGCTGACAGGTCTAAATTTGTGCGGGTGAATTAGTGTGTTCGCCGTGACGCTGTCGGGTGGAGTGATCCTTCTTAATCCCGAACGCGGAGTGCCCGCTTTACGCTATACAGAAGTGCTTCCCTCAGGGATTCCTATCAGCTTACTGTTGCAATGTTTTGAAGTGCTTTTAAACAGCCTCTCTTGGTCGCAAATGCAGCAGAGCTATACCAGCACGTCTGGATGCAGGCACATGTGCTGAAATATCAATATAGCTATATAAAATAAAATGCTTTATTTTATTCCAATATGCTGATTTGGTATTCAAACAATCATCAACATAAAACGGTTGAATTTTGATGATTTCATTGTAAATAAAAATACTTTATAATATCTTTGGAAAGAAGAAAAAAAAAAAAAAAAAAAAAAAAAAAAAAAGTGTAGATTGTACTATTATAGAGATCATTGTGTTTTACACAAGGTCATAGTCTAATGCAACTCAGAAGCCAATGTCAATGGAGAAAAACAAACAAACAGGTCTACTTGTTTTGGTTGGGTTTTGTACAGAGGTTTTGAGGTTCAATAATCAAGTCTCCTTGGGTGGTCGACGTCAAAACGCATATAAAAAGCAACCCAGGCGCAAATAAACAGGATGTGTGTGTGCGCCACATTTTGCTGGCGTTCGAACACAGCTGTTTCTTCCTGCTTTCACAGCACCAAAAAAAACAAAACAAAACAAAAAAAAAAAGTCTAAAAATTGGCCTGTACTCTCATCTTCAATGGCTGTTGTAGTTTAATGGCAGAGATGAGCTTGCTTATGCCAAGTTCTCTCACAAATATCGAAGCTCTTCAACTTGTTTGAAAGCTTTTGGAAAACTGATTAAGCACCTCATAAATCCACTCAGATTCTCTCGTGTGTCTGGCTCGGTTTGGACTTGGGTTGTTTTCTTTCGCTGATTGCCGGCCTCATCCAGACACCCGATTCCTCTCTTAAGACCCTCGAATCTAAATCATGGCGGACGCTTAAGCTGATCGATGTGGCGTGAAACAGATTTGGTCGTAAAAACGGTTGATTAACAGCTTTCGCCTCTATAAACTATTTGTCTAAAAGAGCTCTTGAGGTTTCCATTAGTGGTGAGCTGTTAGTTTGATGGGGCAGAACGGATCGCTGCGGGCTTCATCTTGTCTGACGCTTCTTCTGCTATTTCTCTTATACGAGCTTTGGATTTTGTTAGGGTAGCTGATCCTGGGTCAGCCTAAATAGACACACTGCTCCATCTCAGATATATACAGTGATACTGGAGGTAAACGTTTACGTTCCTTCAACCACTGTTTATATGTAATGACAGCTTGGAGTTGATTTATCAGGATGGCTTCTATATCAATGCAACTTTACACACACACACACACACACACACACAGAGTAAGATTTCTTAACATGCACACATGCAGCCATAAAATCTTTGTCAGCCTGCACTCAAGGTCTGTCAGCATAATTTGGAAGAGTATCAGGCCTGTCTCGGGGTGTCTGGATGTGTGAGAGCCATTAATCTCTGAGTGAAAGGCATTTAATAGTGTTTATGTTGTGCTTTGTGGCTGTGGAGTGATCGGTGCAGAAAGGAAATATTTCTGGCATGTTTCACTGATCCTTAAAGGAATAGCTTACCAAGAATTCTGTCATTGTTTATCGAATCTCATGTTATTTCAAATCTTCAGTGGAACCAACAAAAGAGCAGAATGGCCAATCGGCTTTTTGCTGTACAATAAAAGTGAATCAAATAGGAACATAGGCTGTCAAATTCCAAATATGACAAAAAGACGCATCAATAAAATAATCTGTACAACTCATGTGGACTTTCAAATAATTTGTCATTGATATTTACTTGTGTGCATTCAAAAATACAAGTTTGTCATCCAAAAGTTTTAAAATATATAAAATACAAGAGATTTTGGGTTAAAAATACAAAATGCTTTAGCTAGATTTCCAAGATGATAATTTCATGCCATTTGTATGCAGTGTGATGAGGTTTGAAATGTCAATTCTACAATAAGAATTACTATTATTAGTAGTATGTTTTAAAATAGTGGAGGACACTGTATATTTTGTGTAGGATTCAGTAAGTAGTAAGCCACTATCCCGTTACAAACAGAGCCAGGTATTCCCTATCATCATTCCGCCCCACCCTTCCCTGTCTGCCATTCTTTAAAGCCAGAGGTTGACATGTCGCTCTAACAAAAACAAATGTTTCAAAGCACCGCAGCGCCACACTGTTTACACTGTTCGGGAATTCAACCTAAAATTATATAATATCTCTGTACATTAAAATGAGGCAGAAACTGTGTGTTGCCCTTTAAAAGACATTACTCTCTATGTGTACGGTGTGTGTGCGATGTTAAAGATGGAATCAAGCTGTAGTGGCCACGTTCCACTGCAGACTCTCGAACTCGGCCCGAGGAAAAATTCCTGCAGTCCAGCTGTGCTTTCGGCATCAAATTATAGTACTTTCTCTGAAACCTCAGACGAGTTTGATTTGCGCCAATGACAAACTGACCGTTCGTGTGCGTGTTCGCTTCTTTCCGCAGTGAGAAAATGAAAAACGCCAGACCAAAACATCTGTGGATCTTTTGATCGCCCTAAACGTCCAAAACCTCAAAAGTTGTCTTTTCTTCAATCGGCAGGTCAAATTATTGCCATATTGGACATAAATCTGACAACACAGTGGATTTCATTAGCTACCAAATATAGTCACAGTACAACAGTGTCTGAAAATAGACTGTTTCCCAAATGATTTTAGCAGAATGTCCATTTCCTGTCAATTACTCCTTTGAGAACAACATTTCCTCTCAATCTAAAGGATGACAACATATTGCTAATTAAGGGTTGTAACTCATACCTGCAAAGAACTAACGTATCCAAGGAAACCACTGCATTAGATGCCAAGGATGAGATGATATATATATATATATATATATGCCTGCTAACTTAAAAGAGGTGAGTCACTGTTTCCTTTGAAAAGTATGTACAGTATATGTACACACTTTTCCACGGAGTATATATATATATATATATATATATATATATATACACCGTGGAAAAGAGTGTACACATACTGTACATACT
>NW_015662942.1:74910-84116 GCF_001515625.1 Sinocyclocheilus rhinocerous
CTCTGCATCTCTCTCTCTCTCTCTCTCTCTCTCTCTCTCTCTCATTCAGCTCGGCTCCAGCAATGAACTGTTACAATTATACACTTATTTTCACATAGCTGTGAGAAGCGTTAAACATGGACGCGCGTGCAGTTGCCGTATTGTATTAAAGCATTAATCAGGATAAAACTGTATATTAAAAGCTTACATAAGCAGTGGCATTTACAAATATCAGCGTATCTAAAAGTATGAGACAAAAACAAACAAAAAACATAGGCCTACCATTAAAAGCCGTGCTTGCACAGGTTCTGCACGATCCTCTTCAATAATATCCTCTGCGAAAACAAACCACCGAACCACCCCTTTAATACATCTGATCAAATACAGATGGCTAAAAAAAGGAATGCAACTGCACTTCTTGTTTCTTGATCTGGCAAACACCTTTAGATCAGTTCCTCATTTTTTCCTGAGGACAGCTTTTGAGTTCTTTAAGGTTCCTACAATAATAACATGGCTTATAATCAGAGCCTTAAGGGTTGCAGGAGGGAAAGGACCATAGTTTGGTCCGTGGTTACCACTGATATGAGCCTTTATGGATGAGAACACTTACGAAAACAGCCCCCTGCATCAAAAGAATTCTAGAAAAGCTACAAACCATCACACGAGCGAGGATAAAAATTAAGCCCAGTGTATGCAGAAACATCTCCATTGTTAAAGGTCATGTCACAGATCAAAGATTTCATGATGGAATGCCTGTACCAACGGGTTCAGAAAGGCCAGTGAAAGGTTTGGGTAGATGGTACGATGGGTAGATGGAAAGCTCAAAGACACTGGGCAGTTTGAACAACTAACTTTCCTGCCAGGAAAACTCAAACTGTGGTGCTTACAGCTTGGCACACTGACTAGACTCGTGTGCCCTTTAACAGGGTAAGAGTTTCCCCTCAGCAAAGACGAAAAGCTGGAGAGGGTGATAAGTGCACAAGCCAAACAGGGGCTCAGACTTCCACAATGTTTAAGTGCTGTGGGACTGTACGGGAGTGGCAAACTGGAACTACCCCTTACAAGTCAGAGGGAACAATTCAAATGTACAAAAGCAAGGGTGGTTATGACCCTCACGGATTGGCAGCAGGAAAAAAAAGTGGAATCCAATTGAAGTTGTGCACGATACATGGCCAGCTCTTCATTTCAGGGATTTGGTTGTTCAAGTCCAACAAGGGAGAGCTGGCTTTGGACTCATCCCAAAATCAAATCAATGGTATAAGGCAACATCAAGGCAGAAGAGACAGTTCATGGTGGAAGAGATGAGGAGGCAGGAGGATCTAGAGGGGCACACTAAAGCCATTTCAGTGGCCAAGCAGGGTCAAGGAACTAACTGGTTGAACCTTGAAAAGAGGCAACTCAGCTGGTGTGATATCTGGGAAATGGAGGAACCTCAGCGGAGCTGAATTTTCTCGTCAGAGCCACCTATGATCTCCTACCCACACCTCAGAACCGGAATTAGTAGTTGGGAGAAGACAACTCTTGTTCCCTGTGTAAAGCACCTGCATCCCTGAGACACGACCAGGATGAGCTACAAGCCTCACTCAAGGGCGTTATACGTGGCAGCATAATCAAGTTCTAAAACTGCTGGCATCAGTCTTGGAACAGAAGCCAACTACCACAAATGCTTCTCCACAATCATCAGTAGGATTTTCCCATTTCAGTGGCCAAGCAGGGTCAAGGGACTAACTGGTTGAACCTTGAAAAGAGGCAACTCAGCTGGTGTGATATCTGGGAAATGGAGGAACCTCAGCGGAGCTGAATTTTCTCATCAGAGCCACCTATGATCTCCTACCCACACCTCAGAACCGGAATTAGCAGTTGGGAGAAGACAACTCTTGTTCCCTGTGTAAAGCACCTGCATCCCTGAGACACGACCAGGATGAGCTACAAGCCTCACTCAAGGGCGTTATACGTGGCAGCATAATCAAGTTCTAAAACTGCTGGCATCAGTCTTGGAACTTATTTGTCAGCAAAACTCTGCTGGATGACGCACAATTATGGTGAATTTAGCTGACAAATAACCTTGGTGCAGATAACACAAAGAAAGAACACAATTTCTTAATTTATATATACTTACCGACATTGCAACTAAACAAGGCTTGCTGAAAAAAAAAATTATAATATATATATATATATATAACCCAGCAAACTACTTTAAGGTACTAATATACACATTTTAAGGATAGATGATCCACAAGTAACTAAAATTACTCACTTTTTGATGTCCCGGACAGTCACTTCTGAATCAAAATAAACCAATATCCCAGAGTATGTGTGGCTCCAGTTACTCATTTTTCTTTACTGACGAGCTAGAGATACTGAGCAAGCCTGTAATTTTGTCAGGGGATGAAATCCATGTTTCTTATGCATTTAGAAACATCAGAAAGTATAACGTACAGTTAAGAACAGCTGAGATCTACCCTGTTCTCTCTTTAGAGCAAAGCAAAACACCTGCCAGTAGCTAAAAGCAAATACACTTGAATGACATGTAACTATTACTCTCTATTTGTCTTCAGTGTTTGAGTTTAGCTAATGAACCCTTAAATGCACACCCCGGGTCTTTAGTGACACAGGATGTCACCCATCCATTTTTTCCATGCAACAATGTGGAATATATGACATCTCAATAGGTGTACTTATTTCTCAAGTTGGCGGCATCTGATAAACAATGGTGACGTAATGCGTAAAAATGACTGTAGACATAAAACAAGATGATCCATCAGCAAATCTTTACATGGCTCAGCGATTTACTGAAGAGCAAGTTCATAATCAAATATTGGTGTCATTTAATGGTGGATCTGATGACAAAGCTGTCGGCAAACACAATTTTGAAGATGATAAAAAGGAAACCGTTTGATGCTGAATATATGACGACGGCGGTAAAGCAGTTGATTAAAACACCCTTCCTAGTCCTTCCAGCAAAATGCGCTTTAATTTATTAAATTACAATTAAAATTTCACAACAGTATATACTGTTGTGTAGATTCCAGGTCACTAAAACCCTGTTACGTAACATAATTAGCAAAACATTCATGCATTCAAGGGTTAAGTTTGCTTTATTTCTAACCATACGGAGTGATTACAGATTGAGATCACTCAATGGGAACGTCCACGCCTTGCCTCCATACAACCCATCTACATCATCTAGTTTCTCTGAACAAAAAAGGACAACATGAGGTGCTGACTTGTATTTGATTGGTATCATTGAAATCAGAAGACACCAAAGTGATTGTACAGCATTTTGTCGTCCGGTTGGCACGGTCTGGTCAAAAGCCGCATTGTTACATCCACGGGGATGAACAAAACTCAGTTATCCAGATAGGGGATTTCATATCTTCTGATTGCAGATTTCACCATTTTTTCCCACATGGGTACATTTTTGTTTATCAGCAGGTTGTTGCGACAGACCAAGGAAGTTATTTTCCATTGCTTCAGGGCTTATGACACCTCTTTCCTCCTGGAAAACTATGTACCACTGTTTGGGAGTCTGTGGGTCACACAGTTTGAGTTTCAGTCTGTTTGCTATAATGGAGGTTTATCTTTGCGCGTCTGCATGTGTGAGTAAGATCCCTCATGCCAGATAAGACATGCGTTTTCGGCTTTTGTATCCTGCTTATCGGCAAGGTTTTGGATGATTTGTTGGAAAAGTGTGCTGTATCTCTAAACGTCTCATCTGAGGCATGATTTCTCTGGGCAGACCATTACAGGCTCTGACAACTTGGAAATAAACCGTTCTGAATTCCTTGCAGCAAAATAAATTCAGCTTTTGAAAGAACAAATGATTTTGTTTATGATTATGGAAAAACTGATTCTCCTTTTATTCAAATGTACAAACTTAACGTTAAACTCTACCCAATCCTGAAACTGTACACCACATTGTCCCTAGTAGGCCTGAGACTAGAAACAGGTAGTAGCCAGTACGTGTGTCAACATTTGTCTTTTTGTGTTGCACAGAGAATGGAAAACCATGAAAATCATTTTCATTATTGGGTGAACTATCCCTGTATGTACGCAATAAGTAAAAAAATTCAGGACATAATGTTGATGGCTCATTGATTGTTACTTATGTCCAGATTTTAACCATATGCCTATGTTAAACGTTGGGCATGCTAGCCGTTGTTCATATAGCTTTGGCATCTCTCTCACACTTACCGGCCTTTTGTATACATGCATTCCCGGGCAGATGACTCAAAGCCGTCCGGGTTCATGGATGGCAGGATGTGCACACGACTGCTGTTCAACAAACGTGTCACCAGCGGATCACTCAGGTAACGGCTGGTCAGATAATCGATCAACTGAAGCAGTAACACACGGCCAACAGCCTGAACACAGAGAAACAAATACATTCAAAAACAAACCATGATAGCATGGTAAGCATGGTAAACTTACTGTAATGCACGGCCTTTAGTGGTTTGTTTTTAATAAGCAACTGAAAAAAGCAGTATGATAACATCCATGTTCATTAAAAAAAAGAAATATACACACAAAAATAGTAATAAATATTAAAAAAATTTAATATATAAAAGTAAGCCAAAAATGACATCAAATTTCAGGCCATCCAAACTTACAAGTAATTTTTTGACACTGATAGGGGGAAAAATATCTAAGGGACCACAAAATAACTCATAAATCACAATTATGATGTTTCAAACAAGGATTTTGAAATTGGACACTTGAAATTGGAGTCAGATTAAACACGAAGCTTGAGTCAAATTGACAAAAAATTAAGTGAGCTTTGCAGAAACGCAAGTAAAAGACCTACATACATTTTAACTACGCCTATGCCATTGATTTCCGCCATTGGGCCAATGGGTGGTCCTTACAGAGCACTGAGATTCCGCCGTGGGACAGGTTACCCAGAATGCCCAACAACATGGAAATCAAGTAACTGACTGTCTAAATGCCTTATCAATCACGGTTGAAGCTACTTAACAAACCTCAAATTAAGATTTAAGTTTAGGACATGGCAGTCAAAATTATTCACTACAACAAACATCTTTCTTGCCTAACTTACAAAATTACATTAGTATTTGCCATGCTTAAAAGACATGTGTCAGTATCTTCAGCAGGAAATGAACGGTTCCTTTCCTAGGAAGACATCACTCAATGGATCATTCATGCTACATCATTGTGGTCTCTTCTGGACGTCACAGGCCATCAGGGGCGCTTTGATGTGGTGTGGAGTGTTTGCACTGCTATTCACATCTTACAGAGCAGCTATACCAAAAACTACTCGCAGAACCTGAAGCCCGAGGCTCTCATATGCTGTGAGACAACATGGCAAGCATCGAGACTACAGATAGTATCGGTCTGGTGTGCATGTCGGTGTACTCTTTCTGAGAAATGACTGCCTCCATTTGTCCCGAGGACAATCCTTTTTCATGGAAACTATACCATAGAGAGACTCTGAGGTTAAAGTGCACATCACACACACACTGCGACACCGTGAGACCTGTGATTATGAAGCACAAGTACAAACCAGTAGAGTTATGGGTTAAACTTTCTGTCCTGGAGTGTTGCACACTGCGTCTAACAGTGTATGATTACTGTTATCTGTGACAGCTGAAACAGACCACAGCAAACACCAGCTCATCAGTGTGATAACACCTTTAGAAGAGAGCAGAAACAATCTCAATCATTCAAACAGACAAAGAAAAAAACATACCAATCCATAGACATATATAAATTATATTTGTAATAGTGTATAATAAATTAATTAGTTCAATAAGTGAAAAAAAAACTAAATTTGTAAAAAAATATAAATTTAAACAAAACTAATTATATATATTCTAATTTAATTACAATTATATATAATATATTTCTAATTTATATAATTCTAATTAAATTCCTATATTTTCTCTTTTTAAATGCTTTCATTTTGTTCGAGTGTTTGAACTTTTCCCTGATTAGACTTCTATCAACTATATCCGCTTACACATTTCCACTGACATGGCAATCTTCATCTTTTTAAAGGGGTCATATGATGCGATTTAAATTTTTCCTTTCTCTTTGGAGTGTTACGAGCTCTTGGTGCATAAAGAAGATCTGGGGTCGTCACATGTGGTTGTCGCAAGCCCTCCGGACGCTCCTTCGTCGAATGTGGAAAATAATGTCTTTTTTTTAACCTTAAACCGCATAAACATTTCATTACACCAAATACACAAAATAATGTTCTTTTAGCAACATCATATGACCCCTTTAATGGTTTTATTTGAGGACTTTGTGGGATACTATGATTTAACGTCTTCTTTTCAGTTTTTCCTGTTCCTTCATCAGTTTATTTGGATTTCAAGTCCATACGAAAGAAACGGTTGCTCCATAAGATCTCCAAGCAAATTCTGTAAACCAAGAGCTTAAAATGTCCACTGATGACGATATATGGAGTCCTCTAGCTCTTCCTGTCTCCATCAGCACTCACTCACTGACTCCTCTCAGAACAAACATCTGTTTCAGCAGCAATTATACTCTTCTGGGGAAACAGTAAAGTATGGTTTCACGTCTCATTGACACATCTTAGAAGTTCTTAAATATTGTACTTGTCATTTTATAGTTTACATTACTGCAAATTGCTTTATTTAGAGGTTATATGTTGATGTGTCATTTCATTTATCTTATGAAGTTCTTTGAAGTGGCTGAAACGTTATTGATGTGGTTTGGTTTTTGTTTAACATACAATTTACATGGTGCCCATCTATTGTGAGGGAAAACAGCGAGCAAACTATGAGAAGATCTAAGAACTGTTTACCATTTCCTCTTCAGAAGACCCACACCAACACAAACGGCACACCCTCAGTCCCCTCAGCGCTCCAGACGTGATCACATGGCCCAACGTCAGGCCTGAAAAACATGATGATCTTCATACGGCGCCCTGATGCTCACACCTAAACATCTCCCAAAACATTTCAGCATGTGTGTGAGGGCACAGACAGATCCCTCACACCTGTGCGGTGATACATTTAAGGCCAAGCTTACACTTGTTGGGGAAACAGAACACCTGTGAGAGAGGAAATGATAGAGGGCTCCAGCTTAATCATTTAAGAAGGAATTCACATTCAAACAGGATTTCGCTGTCATACTAAACTGCTGTGAGTTTACCTGGCTGAGCGCTGCAGATTCCCTACATCTATCCTTTTATGTTATGAAATGTTTTGTTGAAGTGATTGTGAAATATGAATCCGTTTCAGACTGCTGACTGTCTGAATACTGCGCACAAAACTAAGCATTCGCAAAAAAAAACAGTGTAACGGTTGACATTCAATAACATGTAAATGCCTAATAATGGAAATTTAAGGATTTTTAAAAACATTAAGGAAATCATGCGAATATGAAAATATTAAACAATACTCAAATACTGGCTTTTCCTGTCCAAGTAGGCAGTTCTTGACCAGACTTCTGCTGAATACTGACGATAGTTGTGAGTCTAGAAAAACATTAACTTCACTGACAAGCCTATAAAAACTGTAGTGAATTTAGTAACTACAGCTAGAGGAGAATATTTATGGATCTATTTCTGATTCCTGAGGCACGTGGGCTGCTTGTTTAAGTTGGCATTTGTGTGCAGCCGTGTGTCTCAGTTGGCATGTAGACAACAGGAGAATTGTCCTAGATAAACAGATACACACTACACCCCCAGCTTCTTGTCAAGACCACCCAAACTCTGGCATGTCATAATTCCCTTCAAATTTTTACAATCCTTAAATAAGATTGAGGGTCAAATCAAGAGTGTGAAAGAGAGCAGAAAAAAAGAGAGCCACTGTTGAAAACCTCCAGTTGGACTCGGACAATACAGCGGTCTGTATATTCACAATCGTGCTTTCATGCAGCCGGTGGGCCGGGTCTGGTCTGGCCGGAGCAGCGTGCAGAGGAATAATTTAAGATAGAAATAAAACCAGAGCTGGAAAAAGACAAGTCGGTCACACCGCACTGACTCTATGGCCGAAGGCCATCTGACCCCGTGTTACACATTCACTGGACTTCAACTTTCTGTGCATGCCTCTGGTTACATAATGCAATCAGTTTTTTTGATGCAAAATAATGCAGAATTTACATGATAATACCCAAGATACTACCACAAGTAAGCATTCTGCACTAATTGCAAGCATCACTATTACTATAGCTCTATACTTGATATTAAATTATGCTAAAGACTAGGGCTGTGAATCTTTGGGTAGACAGCGAATCGATTCGATTCAAGAATGATTTTTTGCAAATTCAGAACGATTCAATTCTGCATTCTTTAAGTGCATTCACGGGATTATTTAAATGCTTCCCCCTAAATTCTTTAAATGCTTAATCAGGGGGTCAATTACACAGCAGCCTTTATGGTTACAGAACCATAGGTTAGAGAAAAGAAAAAACACTTTTGTCCATTGTTAGATGCTAGTTTAATGATGCTATGGCATGACATGGCATACGTAGAAATGTAAGCCAAGGTTTTTAAAAAATAAAGAGCTTTAAAAGTATTATGTATAGGCTAACATGTTGTCACACCAGGGGCATAGCCATCATTTCAAAAGTGACAAATGTCAAATACAATAATTGTGTATGGTTTTTTTTCCCCCCCCAAGGAATTCTTTTGTTATCTCTTACTTTGAATTTGCTTTAAGAAATCAAATACACAGCTGGACAATAATCAATCATTTGTAATCTATAATTTTTTCCTAATGGCAATTTTTATGATTGTTTTATATACTACAAACAATTATAACAATTTTCTGCAAAGAATAAGGTAGAAAATATACTTTATAGTTTCTGTACTGTAATAAATGATGTCAATTAGCACTGCATCATTCATAAATTATTTATTTATTGTGTTTATAGTCTTAACGTTTCAGTTCATTCTGCTTTCTATACAGCTGCAGATATAGCCTGGCACGTCTAATTCTATGAGCGCGAGATCACTTCTCTTTCAGTGCGAAAACTTCTTAACTCATTTTCATAAAATAAAATGCTATAGTATTTAACTTTTCCTCTCCATCGGCGAATGATGAATATGAAAGAAAACACCTGAAGTCTGTTTGCTATAGCAACAAACGCTACTTTCATGCATCTGATTATCAGATAAACCTCCCGCTATTATTTCAAGGTTGTTGTTAAAGCTGTGGTTATTTTAACGGTTTCCTTCGTACATTCGGTTTAACAACATTGTTAAAACACATTTCTCATTCAATGGAACTGTGCGTATG
>NW_015662942.1:84596-100967 GCF_001515625.1 Sinocyclocheilus rhinocerous
AATTTCGGTGCATCTCTAATTATTGGCGACATCAGAAATGGATATTATATAATAGATGCTTTTTTGAACATTTTAGCAATTTAAAAATATTTAAAAATGATTTTTTACACGGTACCCCTGCTCTCGACAGACGGCACCCCGGTTGGGAAACACTGCTTTAGACACTTACATTTTTGCTCCGTCCATGCAATAAATGCGCAGCCTTCGACTGCTCAGGTAATGTCGTCGGTATAACCGAGAGCCATTGAAAAACTACAGAAAAGTAAAACTACTTCACTTTAGCATTACTGGCCACGAGTACTAAGGAGAGATCACACATCAGCTGCTCAAAAAAATGTGTCCGTGAGACGGAGCGCGAGCGCAATCTTGTGACAGTCACAGGCGGTAAATAGTGCAGCGCGTGAAGAAGAGATGAGGACACGAACACTGTTCAAGGTCTCCATTAATTCGTGCTTGTAGTAATTTAATGTGTATATATTTTGAACACATTGAATCGCTATAGCAATCGCGATTCATTGGATTCTTAGCGTTTTAAACCGATTACTGTCCGAAATCGGCGATTCACGATTCAAAAATCATGTTTCAAGATCGATGCATATGCATCGTCAGGGTTTGTAATCGATGCATCGATAAAACGAGTATATATATATATATATATATATATAAAATCAATTAATTAGAGATACTCAAATTAATTTAATGAAATGAAATTAATTATTAATTTAATGAAACATTAAAAAGGAATCAATAAAATTAAATGGAAAACAAAATTTGGTAAAAAATAAAACTGGATTTGAGAAAAATAAAACATTTCATAGGATCTTAATGTAATTTTTGTACATAATTGAAATATTTAAGAGCAATTTATTTAGTTAATTAGACCTGCCTGCTGATTAATATAATTTAACATAAGTATTAAACGAGTCTAAATCATTGGATTCTTAGCGTTTTAAACCGATTACTGTCCGAAATCGGCGATTCACGATTCAAAAATCATGTTTCAAGATCGATGCATTGCATCGTCAGGGTTTGTAATCAATGCATCGAGAAAACGAGTAAATCGTTACACCCCTACTAAAGACAAAGGAAACCTTACATGGTGTGGCTTTTTGAGAAACTGTATTTTACTAAACAAATGCATTTATGATTGAAAATGCATGAAAGATTGAAAAATCCATTACTTACATTAAATAGGGCCCTGTGATTTCCGCGATGCAGAAAACGTGGAAGGAATAGCGGAATCCAGTAAATAATTTTAGATGGATAAATCAAAAGTAGATCAGTACACTTAAATCAAAACAATATAGACTAGTGTCTGTGAATATTAAACCGCAAAATACTATTTAAATATGAAACCTGCATGTTCTGCGTTTCTCATGTGAATGAATGGCGGTTTCGTTTCCTACACACATACTGAAGCGCGTGTGACGCTCGCGGCATGCAGCAACCCATCAAAAAAAGTTTGGTTTAACTTGAAGAAACTGTGACCGAAATATATTACTTAATGATACTACTACTACTACTACTACTACAATTACAATTATTATTATTATTATTATTAGAACATTATTTTTAAAGGAATATTTACCAGAAAAAATTTTACCAGAATTTATTTAGCAGAAAAAAATTTAAATAAACATTTATATTTGAGAAAAATAAAACATTTCATAGGATCTTAATGTAATTTTTGTACATAATTGAAATATTTAAGAGCAATTTATTTAGTTAATTAGACCTGCTTTTTGATTAATATAATTTAACATAAGTATTAAACGAGTCTAAAAAAATTTAAACTGAAAAAAAAAAAGGAATCCAGAAATATTTAAGCAGAAAAAACTGAATTTGGAAAAAAAATAAATAAAACCGATTTCATAGGGCCCAAATTAAAAACGGACCCAAGCCATAGAGACCAGAATATCAGAGGCTAATCTACTAATGTGGTGTGCAGGAGTAAATTAAATCCAGTGAGTAAATCTTGACACTAGGCACATTAAAATGCACACATCATGCTAATAACAACTACAAAAAGTAGATTTAGTTTATTTATATAACCGGTTTTATTGGTTTACATGCAAACCAATTACCCAACAACACAAGAAAAGCAGATTTTTTTTTTTTAACTCGTCTTGTAAAGACGGTTATTTATTTCCCAAAGATGATTCTACTCAAGAGTATTCTCTTTATTACGCAAGTTGTGATGTTAAAGCATAAAAACCCTGGAGTATTCCAAAATGTCAGCAGGAAACTTGTACAGACTCATTTTTCTCACATTTTTTTCCCCCTCTCTCCAACTCTACCACTGTGCTTACAATATCTAGTAAGCTTCAATAATAACAAAATGATCTTGAACTTTGTCATAAACCATAATTAAGTGAACCGATTTAAAATGAACATAACCGATTCTGCTGTGGACAGCATCTTCTGGCAAGACAATGGAACTCATTTGCCTCAATCCTCACAAAGCATTATGGGTACTGGAGCTGTTGAATGTTCATAGTTTGTACACTCAGAAATGCAGTGCATTATGGTAAATGGTATTGAACGAGTGCACTCAATATCCACGGTTTTTTTGTACACCACCAAAAAAAATAAATAAAAAGACCCGTCCCTTCAAATAGTGCACTATATTAAGGAGATTTCAGACAAAGCCTTAAGGCTCTTTGGCTAGTAGGGATGTAACGATTAATCACGAGCCGGTTGAAAATCGATTCAAATGTGTGACAATTCAAATCGGTTGAGATGCTAAACAAATCGCGATTCATTTAGGTGTAGGAGTTTATATGAATGCATGTCTGAGGGGAACTTACTGTCTTTAGAAAAGTTTATAGTGTCAGTTACAATCAACCAACACACCCTGGAAACGGCAGAACAAAGCCCTAGCGACCCCCAAGAACACTTTAGCAACACACCAACATTGCCAGTGTGCAACCGCCCAGTAGCCAATTGTGAAACACGAGCAGAACAAATTGTCCAAATCCTTCATAAAACCATTTGCCTTTATGCATTCGGCAGATGCTTTTATCCAAAGTGACTCAAAGTGGATTAAAGAAACATTTTTCGGTAAATCAAACTGATAATCAAACACACAACCTTGGTGTTGCTAATGTTTGAGCTACAGGAATACAAAGCAATTGTTGCAATAACTTAAAGATGCACAATTGTTTCCAACATACCGTATTGTCCCGAATATAAGACGATGTTTTTTTCTTGGGGTCGTCGTATAATCAGGGTTGTCTTATATTCGGGCCAATACGGTATTCGTTTGTTACATTTACATTTTGTCATTTAGCAGACGCTTTTATCCAAAGCGACTTACAAATTAGGACAATGGAAGCAATCAAAATCAACAAAAGAGCAATGATATACAAGTGCTATAAGTCTCAAGTTTGTTCTGTTTGCATTTCATAAATGAGGCCCAAAGTAATGTAATTATTTACTTTTATTCTCAGTACAGCACTGAGGTAATGCATAATTCCGATCTCTTCTACTCTTTAATCCTTCAGTAATCCATACTAGCTCTGTCTGTGTTTACCGTCTGTACGCTCGCTTTAGCTAAATGCTTAAAGAGACTTTTTGCCATTCGGGTTTACACAATAGGATCATGATCATGGTCTTATGGGGTCATTAAGAGACCATCTTAGGAGCACTTTAGTGGTGTTTCAAAGGTCTGGCACACCTCACCGTGAGATGACTCATAGATGCTGATGGGCAATGTTTATGTGACTAATTTGAGTAATGTTTACATGTTTATTTGAAATGCACCTCCCATCCTGGATGTTCATATGGCTTCCTTGCATTTGCGTGATTTGAACAGTGGTCCTCTTTAAACGTCCAGACAGGATGTTGTCTAATTAGATGACACCATGGAGCCGCAGCTGCCGTCAGACAAGTGATGCTTTGACGGACCAAATTTAAAAAGCCATTAGAGAAATGTACAGTAGCTACCGGTGATACACATGAAAGTGTATTGAAAGTGTATGAAGAGTGTTATTTCGAAACTACTAAGAAAGCACAATGACTATGACATTTCAAATACTGCAGAAGTATGCAAAATGACCACCAAGTTTTGGTGTCTGTTGTGAGTGGTTGCCAGGGTGCTGTTATGTGGTTTCTAAGATGTGCCTTTAGCATGTAAGCATGTAAGTGGCCTTCAGCGTGTTTTTAAAGCATTCTGACTGGTTGCTCACTAGCCAAACAGCCCAGAAGTACTTGCCTTAGAAAGCCACACCAATGATTGTTTCCCAAACATTTCAGCCGATTAGCGCCACCTTTAGTTAGCTGTTGGTCAGATAATCAGGGTGTTTTGCCCAAAAATTACACCATTGGTTGAGCTCAAATATAAAGTTTAAAGGGGTCCACTTACAATGTTATCAAGATTTGTACATAAAAAAAAATATCATAATTTAGAAGTAATAGGCTATTTTCTGTCCTGTTTTGACCGCCTTCATCGGAACACTCTGTTTAAATAGGCATGGCAGATTGTAATCTCGGAAGTAAATGCTCGCTGCTATGATTGGCTAACAGTTGTGTATGTTTGACAGCCTACGTCCTTCATAGATAGACGCTGCTGTGATTTAGGTTAAAAAAAGGATAAATACTCAGTACATATAAAACAATCTGTAATAATAGACAAAGCAATAGTGATCACGTAATAAAAACAGTTACTCACACTTGTGTGTTGCGACATTACTGTCAGATCCAATATAGTCGGCACAGCATCATCTTATAGTTTAACTCTTTCTGAAAATCCTGCGTCAAATCGTGCCTTGTTTGTAAACGAATCTGCGGTACAATGCAGTAAACAAAGGACTAAGTTCTTACTGATATGGTCTGGCACTTCATTAAAAATTAAAGTTCATCATTTGGTTTCTGCGTAGACCTGCGTTTGCCGCTCTTGTCATTTACCTACCATGTGCGCTAATGGGTGGGCGGGGCTAAACAGGCAGTGATGCAGAAGCAGGCATTGATCTTCTGCGGAGGTGGTGTTTATCCACGCTATCATTTCATAAAGTGGCACATTCCCACAACCTGTCGGTTTTGGCAAATTTTAGACTAACGAGAAAGTTTTGAGTTCTGAAACTTACAGGATGTTTTTATAGCACAATGACTATCAAAAGATCAAGGAATTTTGATTTCTCAGTTCATGACCCCTTTAAATAACATTCTAAAAAGCACCCGTGAAAACAAACCAGAATAGAGACTGAACGAGGATTTGGGAAAATGACAGATTTATCACATTCCAGTGAATTATTTATGAGATGTGTTCATTAAACTGGGAGAGTTGATCACAAGAGTACAGTATTTGTGGTCTTTTCCATATTGTTACCGTGGAAAAGAAAAATAAACTAATTCAAAGGAACAGAACACAGAACAGAAGGATATAATGGAACATTTTAGTCTGCTATTGTGTTTGTGATAATGTCACATTAAAATTCCAAGCGTTACATTATTTTCCCTGATGGATAAAAATGCAGCATGATGGAAAATCCACGTGATATTTAGATAAGAAACTTATTTGAAATAATTTTTCAGTTCTTTTGAGTTGAAGTTCCACAAAGGTAATGTGCCACATAAGAGGAGGAAGGTCATCACAGTAAATAGTACTTTTTTTTTAAAAATTTTTTTTAAATAAAGTAAATTAAGTATTTTTACATTTTAGCCAATAATGTAAAATTCTCTCTACAAAATCTCTCCCAGCCCATTCAATAGCAATTCAAACCACAGTTTCTCTTCAGCAAATTTAGTTTAGTCCCCCTCACAAAGACAGAACGTACTGAATTCACAATAGGCATGGGGGCGGAGCACATTGGTGAAAAGATCCCCACCAAACACCCCACCTTGGAATTTTTTTTTCCTGGTGAAGGTCACAGTCCACTGCTCTTCATTGGCATCCCGGCCGGTTCCTCAGACTGCAATGCTTTTGTGTACAGACCCTTTTTCCCACACACCCCTTACCAAATACGCCCCTTCAGCCCAGCACTGGCCCCCTCTTGCCCAAACAAGAAACAAAACTAAACAAACGCAGAGCTGGATCTATTTAAAGAAGCCTCCAATTCCAAATTTAGCCCCATCTAAAGAAAACGGACATGCAAGACTGAGTTCTTTGGAAGCGGTTCAGAAATATGAAACCTGTTCATGCAAAAGGTCCTGCTTACAACGCAAGACCTAGTGAAAACATAAACGTGTTTTGCAGTAAATAACCAAGTGAAACAGCCGCATTACCTCGTTTCCGTGCATGTTGCCCACGTATTTGAATTCCGGGATGCCCGTTCTGTGTTCTCTGGGATGTTGACCCAGTATTAAGACCCAGAGTTCTCTTCCTAGAAAGACAAAATGTAAATGTTAATCGACTTCAAACAAATGTTTCAATAAGCGAGTCAGTGCATTTGCAACTGAATTAAGTGCTGTGGATCTTGTGCTGGTCACATGATCAATGTCTCTGTTTTCTCAGTTAACCAGATACTCAAATAATGTTTTTGCACAGTTTGGGCAGGAACCTGGCAACCCAATCCCATGTAATCTCACGTCTAGCTTTCATTCACTCTGTCTGCTTGTCTTGGCCTCCGAGGACTACTGAATATGGAGATCTCATATTCACTGTGCAAGTTGAAGCATGCTTGCTTCAGGACAACTAAAAAAGGAGAGAAATCATCAAGATGGGCTTAAAAAGGGAAATTAAGTCTTCCAAACCATGACAGATAACCGTTTGTCTTATTTTGAATTTTTTTTCCAAGGGTGAATTTAATCAAAATATTATTACGATTTAATGTAGCTTTTCAACATTAAATCTTAAAATATGAATATAAAATATAAACTTAAATGGTCTGATAAGCACCCGCAATACTCTAGCACTTTCCTATGTGGAACTTGCAGTTGGTCTACCTGGGAGAATGCTTTCCATGGTGTACCTTTACAAAGATCATCGTGGGCCATCCTGAACATCAGGCGCTAAAGGTAGGGGTACTACTATTGTGCCTCCCTAAGTAAGCTGTGGTGTGTGTGGTCCATGTAAAGTTCTCTAAGGTGTGGACCTGGAGATACTTGAAGCCTTTCAGTCTCACAACAGGGGCCTCTCTCCAAGTACACAATAGTCTCGTTGACACCCCTAAGGGGAATAAATACGAGATGGGAGGAACATATATTTTTCAGTATTTTATCTCGCAGTTATATCATTGGGCAATTATACTGTATATAAATTGTGGGCATCAGGGAGCCGCTATTATGCCTGGCATTGAAACTGCTTTTGAATGCGCGATCGCTTTTTAGTTTCACTTTCACTTTCGAGATTCGCGATCGCACGCACTCTGTTTATACTATCGAACGGCAGTACTTCCCACACATTTTACAAGATTATATGTTTGTCAGTGGTGCTCAGTATCTGCAAATCATTTGCCATCTTCCTCAGTCATCTCCCCTTACTCCGTTTATGTGGTAAGTGAAATGTTATGTACTGTAATGTAACAGTCAACAGTTAGCAATCGTTATTTGTTTTCCATGCGTTTTTCCGTGCCATTCCAAATACGTATCGGGCTTCGGGCACAGCTCATATCACAGTGTACAAGTGCACCAAATCCTTCTCTGAGAACCAGAAGATGCTTTTCACCACATTATAATCATATATAGGCTATCTTTCCACCTATAGTCTCTAATGGCCTGTTCGACATTGCCGAAAATCTACCATGCCAACAATCTTTTAACTAAAATGTTTATTAGTTTCAGTGACATTTATTCCTTCATTCTAGTTCAGTTTTTATTTAATTCTACTCAAACTCTCTGTTTAGTCAGTTTTGGGGAGGTTAAAACTTTGGAGTTCAACATATTGTTTCAGAAATGCAAAAAAACGTAAGATTGAAAATGAAACGTAATTTGATTGGTTTTATTTTGTTTAAGTTAGCTTTAAGAAAATAACTATGACTGTTTGTAAAATTTTATTTGATTATTAAATTCATTTTTAAAAAAGGAGAAACACTCTGTTTATACTATCGAACGGCAGTACTTCCCACACATTTTACAAGATTATATGTTTGTCAGTGGTGCTCAGTATCTGCAAATCATTCGCCATCTTCCTCAGTCATCTCCCCTTACTCCGTTTATGTGGTAAGTGAAATGTTATGTACTGTAATGTAACAGTCAACAGTTAGCAATCGTTATTTGTTTTCCATGCGTTTTTCCGTGCCATTCCAAATACGTATCGGGCTTCGGGCACAGCTCATATCACAGTGTACAAGTGCACCAAATCCTTCTCTGAGAACCAGAAGATGCTTTTCACCACATTATAATCATATATAGGCTATCTCTCCACCTATAGTCTAATGGCCTGTTCGACATTGCCGAAAATCTACCATGCCAACAATCTTTTAACTAAAATGTTTATTAGTTTCAGTGACATTTATTCCTTCATTCTAGTTCAGTTTTTATTTAATTCTACTCAAACTCTCTGTTTAGTCAGTTTTGGGGAGGTTAAAACTTTGGAGTTCAACATATTGTTTCAGAAATGCAAAAAAACATAAGATTGAAAATGAAACTTAATTTGATTGGTTTTATTTTGTTTAAGTTAGCTTTAAGAAAAGAACTATGACTGTTTGTAAAATTTTATTTGATTATTAAATTCATTTTTAAAAAAGGAGAAATCATCTTTAAAATTTCACAGGGGTTTGAATCAGATTCAGTCAGATAGTCAGTTTAAACCCAGATGGTTCATCTTACCCACTGACTCGGGTCAACTTACCCTAACCTGGAGCAAATTGAGCCACAGGAACACTTTTTTTTATAAGCCGCAATATTTTTAGAACCCTTTGTCATAGATACATTCAGATAATTTAAAATGATAGTAAACATCCTGAAATTACTTCAGATACTTTCATTGTACTTCTGCCTCATTTTCCCTTACCTTGAGGACCGCATAAGTAAAAAATGGCTCATCTTACCCCACTCTCCCCAACGTATTATTCGACACCAGAATGTTATTAAAACAGCCTCTGAAACTGGAAATATAGTAGGATACCAACAATTTAGGAAGAATTTGGTGCTGAATGCACAATTTATTCAGTTGTTCAGGATGTCTCAGTTCATAGTTTATGAAAAAAAATCTAACACTGTCAAATTCTGTGAATGGGTCAAACTATTAGAAAGTGGACTTCTAACAGTACGTCAGAGCATCCTGTACGTGCTCAAACGTGCATGTCAATATTATTGCTACGTTCACAAATACCATCTATATAGAACTTTAACAGCTTATTTTGGCATTGTCTAGACTGATTTGACGACATTTTGACAGCGAGTCCTGTTCAAACTGTTTATTACGTGAGATACTTGAAGCCTTTCAGTCTCACAACAGGGGCCTCTCTCCAAGTACACAATAGTCTCGTTGACACCGACACAGACTCCTAAAGTGTCAGGTTGTCCAACAGATTAGCTACTTTTGTATACATTAAATTCCTGTAAAATTACTGGATTAACTTTTCTGTTCAAACATAGGGGAGAGTGGGGTAAGTTGACCCACCCCCCGTATCATGGCAACTGTACACCTTTACTGTCATGTGACCATGTATTTTGGAATCACACAATTTCTCCATCACACAATTTCTGCAAGACTGTGAAAAGGAGAGACACGTGAGAGGAGTGGAAGGCACCCATTTATTTTAAAAACTGTTTTTGGCTTGTCAAAGTAACATTTTAGCATAATATATGTAATGGCTGTTACATCAAAGCAAATTTATCCAGGTCTAAAAATATTTATGATGCATATAGGTGATTTAGCAACATATAAAACCGTACAAATCATTTAGCTAAATATTAGCCTGAATTGGTAAGCTAGCTAGCTTTTTCCAAAATGCCAGCTATGGGGAAAAGTGAGCCAAATGATGTGGGGTAAGTTGAGCCATCACTTTAACTTACCCTACTATAAGGCACTGAAGTGAAGTTAAATCTCTGAAGTATAAACTGGTATTTTAATGTGATATTACGCAACTGGTTTAGTTTGTCATATATATAGTAGGGTTGGGCCGATAGACGATGCTATCGCCGATGGCTGATATACATCATGACGTTGAGCCGGCATCGCGATACCCTCGCACCCCCCCCCCATACCCGCCGCGTCCCAATACCGTGTTCCGAAAGAAAATGACGTGTAATACGGAATTTTTCAGTATTTTATCTCGCAGTTATATCATTGGGCAATTATACTGTATATAAATTGTGGGCATCAGGGAGCCGCTATTATGCCTGGCATTGAAACTGCTTTTGAATGCGCGATCGCTTTTTAGTTTCACTTTAACTTTCGTGATTCGCGATCGCACGCACTCTGTTTATACTATCGAGCGGCAGTACTTCCCACACATTTTACAAGATTATATGTTTGTCAGTGGTGCTCAGTATCTGCAAATCATTTGCCATCTTCCTCAGTCATCTCCCCTTACTCCGTTTATGTGGTAAGTGAAATGTTATGTACTGTAATGTAACAGTCAACAGTTAGCAATCGTTATTTGTTTTCCATGCGTTTTTCCGTGCCATTCCAAATACGTATCGGGCTTCGGGCACAGCTCATATCACAGTGTACAAGTGCACCAAATCCTTCTCTGAGAACCAGAAGATGCTTTTCACCACATTATAATCATATATAGGCTATCTCTCCACCTATAGTCTAATGGCCTGTTCGACATTGCCGAAAATCTACCATGCCAACAATCTTTTAACTAAAATGTTTATTAGTTTCAGTGACATTTATTCCTTCATTCTAGTTCAGTTTTTATTTAATTCTACTCAAACTCTCTGTTTAGTCAGTTTTGGGGAGGTTAAAACTTTGGAGTTCAACATATTGTTTCAGAAATGCAAAAAAACATAAGATTGAAAATGAAACTTAATTTGATTGGTTTTATTTTGTTTAAGTTAGCTTTAAGAAAAGAACTATGACTGTTTGTAAAATTTTATTTGATTATTAAATTCATTTTTAAAAAAGGAGAAATCATCTTTAAAATTTCACAGGGGTTTGAATCAGATTCAGTCAGATAGTCAGTTTAAACCCAGATGGTTCATCTTACCCACTGACTCGGGTCAACTTACCCTAACCTGGAGCAAATTGAGCCACAGGAACACTTTTTTTTATAAGCCGCAATATTTTTAGAACCCTTTGTCATAGATACATTCAGATAATTTAAAATGATAGTAAACATCCTGAAATTACTTCAGATACTTTCATTGTACTTCTGCCTCATTTTCCCTTACCTTGAGGACCGCATAAGTAAAAAATGGCTCATCTTACCCCACTCTCCCCAACGTATTATTCGACACCAGAATGTCATTAAAACAGCCTCTGAAACTGGAAATATAGTAGGATACCAACAATTTAGGAAGAATTTGGTGCTGAATGCACAATTTATTCAGTTGTTCAAGATGTCTCAGTTCATAATTTATGAAAACAAATCTAACACTGTCAAATTCTGTGAATGGGTCAAACTATTAGAAAGCGGACTTCTAACAGTACGTCAGAGCATCCTGTACGTGCTCAAACGTGCATGTCAATATTATTGCTACGTTCACACATACCATCTATATAGAACTTTAACAGCTTATTTTGGCATTGTCTGGACTGATTTGACGACATTTTGACAGCGAGTCCTGTCCACACACAACCTCCAGAAAAATGCAGATTTACAGCCAAGCATCTGTGTCATCAGCAAAGTCGATGGTCTTCTGGTCGAATACGCTCCAATATACTGCAATAATCAGACCTGATATTAACGCACCTGGACTTTTATTACCAAATCAACAAAAGAGTAGGTGTGATCTTCGATATTTTTTATAGGATTTAAATTTGACTCCTAAAGTCGACATGAAATGAAACTTCACCCTGTCTATTTTCTAAATGCATGTTATAGATCATATTGTGAGCAATTCATGCATGTTTCATTTTTTTTATGTTTTGACCTAATAATGTTTAAATTAAGGATATGCCGGTATCAAATTTTCATGTTGCGATTAATTGCTAATGCTTTTATCATGGTATACGGTAGGGCTGCACAATTAATCAAATTTCTAATCGCAATTACAATTATGGATGCCAAAATTACGTAATCGTTCAAAGCGGCAATTAATCGTTCAAAGTCCACCTATGTTATTCTGCACGCTTAAGATATGTTTTTTTCTTTCTACATGTTATCTAAAGGGTTCTTCATATATAGTATAACATTATAATACAGTAATATGGTATTATCACGATATTGAAATTTAGTTGCAAAAAAAAGTGGTCATAATACAGTATAACAGGTTTAATAACTTTTTTCTTATAACAAAAAGAAAAAAGTTTGAAAGAACAATAAAGAATCAAAACACTTTCAAACAATATCTTAGGGCATGTTGTAGTCCAGATTAAAATGTAAAAAAGTTTGAAAATAAATAGCCTATTAAGTCTAAATATTTAAGTATTTGTCAATGTGATGAACACCATAGCAAATACAAAAATCTGAATGGCTATTTAAATTATTTTAAACATGTTTCAGAAACAGAAAATAGTGCAGCTGCTTTGTTTACAGGGTTTCCGGGATAACGGCTGTATTTCTGCTGTTCAGCGCCATCTGTGGTCAGAGTGTGAATGTGCGCTTTCATTCAGAGCGTCTCTCACTCGCTACGCCATGCGCTTCTCATCCGTGCTTGTTTACGTGAGAGTGCGCATGCATCTTTGACGCAGCATACAGCGGTGTTGTACATTGTGAACAGTTGATGGGAAAAGTATTCTTATAATGCATTCAAAATTTTGAATAATTTGTAATATATTTATTCTCGGTATTTTGAAGTGCCCACAATAACAATATCGTGCATATTCATTATCGTGATATATCGCATAACCGAATACTGGCACATGTCTGAACATGAACCCCCCACATCTCAGTCCCCGCCCCACATTTTTTTCAATAATCCATTACACTTCTATTTATGTCACAATATGGAAGAAAAGATCTGACGCTACTTCGGTTTCATTGTGACTTTAATAGAAGCTCAAATCACAAGAACTGCTCCATTTCACTTTCTTCATTACCAAAGTTTGTTTCTGCATTTCCGTACAGATCTGAAATCCAATTACTTCTGTTTATCAAACAAGACAAAATGTGCAGAATTATGAATGATTAAAGGATTTATGCAGTGCAATCTTGATTAAGCCGACACTGTTGCCAAATGACAACTGGCATTTGTCTGGGTTGATAATCACCATACAAGAGCTTTAGTTAATTAGGCCCAACTAATCAAGCATATGAAACATAATATTACATCAGAGATAATCATAGCCCGCCCCCACCTCCCGTTCTTGCCCCAGTGGGCAATTGTAACACTGATTAGGCCGAGACGGGGTGGTAAACAAACAAGGTCGGCCATCCAGGCTAAGCAGCTGGTGTCCTAGATTACCTCTAGTCAGCTCGGGTCTCTTATTTCCTGGCCTTAAATAGGCGACACAGTGGGATTAGGACAAGGGGTTAGCCTGATGGGGCAAGAGCGTACAATGGCTACACAATCTCCTTGAGGTCTGAAGTGATTGGAGAAATGGGCTTTACAATCAGCCAGTAACAAAGGCTCCCAAGAGATGAAGGAGAGGTGTACAACTTTATTAAGGGTTGCTTTCTTGAAATGCAACTCCATCAGCTAAATGAAAAGATAAGGTACCACAGTGTCCTTGGATTAAGCTTTGGATGCACTACTTGCATTAGTAGAATTTGATCTTTAACTGGGGAAGCGGAGGTTTACTTGAGGTTTTAATCAACTAAAGTGGTCCCAAGGGTCAGCCTTGGGGCACACCGCTTGTCTAGAGATGAAGAAAACGAGATTTGGTCTGAAGCATATGGAGGACCACCCTTATAGAAACAGAGGTTGAGAGAACACGTACAGTGTGATATTAGCATCTAAATCAGATGGTGAACAAGAGAGAGAGAGAGAAGAGACTGGGAGAGAGACTTGGCAGCGGATGTGTTCTACTCAATGATGGTTTTGTGCTGAGCCAAAAGAGCAACCTGATCCACAGACCGAATTAAGTTAAAATGTCACGGACTAGCAGCACCTTCAAATATAAGCCAATGTCTCCATCACTCTGTAATCTTAAACACCATAGATGTGAGCTAGGTGTCCAGAGTAGCTCAACAAAATTACTTTATTAAGAGCAAAAAAAAAAAAACAGGATATGAACTGCAGGGTGTGGTAGATTTTCATGGAATGAAGATATGAAAGACTATCATAGATGTGTCATTTGGTTTCCTTTAAACACATTAAAAATATTGAACAAATTACATTTGTGTACACAAACACTACCATTCAGTAAGATTAATATTTTCTTCTGCAAACAATTAACAATTCCATAACAAGTATTTCCTAATATTACTGTTTTTACTGTATTTTTAAGCATATAAAATACAGCCTTGGTTGAACAAACTTATTTTCAAAAACTTATTGACCCCACACTTTTGAATAGTATGGTGTACTCATTCACTCATTCTGGCTTAAAATTTTTATTGAAAAGTGGTAAAGTTTTATGCTTCAAAAAGGCAAAATCAAACCGGATAAGGATGAGCTACATTAAATCAGAAAAAGTCTTAACCTTTAATGTCGAAAGGATGCCTGACAATCACTTTATTTCACTGTTAAAAGTAAAAGTCTTGTCTGTTTCCCACATGCAAATCAAAGGTCAGCTTTATTTGTTATACCAAGCTCTAAACACAGGAGCTGCATTGTGCTCCTGTGCGGGCAGTATTTACTGGCTCTGTTTAACTCTGACAGATTGACTGTGTAAAACAACAAATCTTTAGCTACACTGATTTCCCTTTCAAATAACAAATGGGATGAGCAAACTATCCTTTCAAACATCCCCAGACAAAACAGACTGCTTTAAAACGCTCTTTCAATATGACTGTATAGGCGTAGAGTAAGACCTTTAAAGCAAAGCATTGTAGCTACCCTGGATCCTTTTGATGGGGTAACAGACTAAAACTGGCTGGTCTTTCCGAGCACCTGAGTACAACCATGGGAAACTAGTGTGAGGTCTATTCATGCGAGTTGTTTTATCTCACTGGATTTCGCCGCTGATATGAACCGCTTTGCTACACTTCAAGTGGTTTGGTATTTGGAGCTCTGAAACTATGAAACGAGAAGTTCAGTCAGAGGCCAAGATCCTAATCAAATGTTGCGTCTAATTTAACTAAATCGTTAAATTAACAAAATACAACTTTCTCAAATGTGAACAGATTAAACAATTTTTAACAAGTATATCAACCTAAAACCTAAATGCACTCTTTCAAAAGTTCAAGGTTTCAATAGCATTGTGGTTTAAATATGCATAAATGCTTATGGAATTGCAACATAAAACTGGTAAGTACTTCAATCTCAGTAAGTATTTGTGTGCCAACTATGATCAACATGTAGCAAGACTGAAAGGGCTGAGGGGATTGACTTGGACACCTTTACATAGATTGCTTCAAGGGGAGTCGATATCTTTAGGTAGTCCAACACGTTTAGAGAGATACTGATGTGAATTTCACAGACAGTGATAGATTCTCCATGAGATTTTCTATGGAAGTTCCCAATATTGCTTTACAAGTGGCCCTAAACAGTATTTGGACATTTAATCAACACCTTAAATTAATGAAATGTATAGTGTTGTCAAAAGACTTCGGTACCAAGTCGGTACTAAAAAAATGAAAACGTACCAGGTTTTTTTTTTTTTTTTTTTTTTTTTTAAGTACTGGTGGTACCGAGTACCCAGTCAACCCGGTTCTTGATGCGCTATCCGAAAGGTGCGCAGATGCGCTCTCTTCATAAAAGCACTGAGACATGGCGACATCAAAATGAGGAAACACATCAAACTAAAAAAAACACTAAACAGACACCCAGATCAAATGAAAGAGTTCAAGCAGGTAAGTTTCATTTTAATTTTTAATATTTAGATCTTCTCAGTGTTTCCTATGAAAGTGCCCGCCAGAATATCAAAACTCACCGCCACAAATAGATTTTCCAAAAGGCTTTGACTTCATTGAATAAACGAGCACTGCAGGTGTCAAAGTCGAAACCTGGCGAGGGTGTTTTTATATCACTGTATTTCTAAAGGAAACTGACTGTCTTCAGAAAATTATGGATGCCATTTTCATTTCATCTTGCCTGTAATGCCTGAGCAGCGTTTGTGAGCACAGCGCTTATTTGATTTCAGCCGTTACTGGGGAAACCTCTATCTCTCCCGCTTTACAGGCAGAGAATGAATTTGCATATATATGCCGCCACAAATAGAGTGCAAGTCTGTGGGAAACACCGCTTCTGTTATGAATATTATTCAATATTTTAATTTGAATGTCGGATTGAAATGAACATCGCTGTTATTAGAGTAGTTAATCGTTAGCATAA
>NW_015662942.1:101705-132447 GCF_001515625.1 Sinocyclocheilus rhinocerous
CGTTACCGGGGAAACCTCTATCTCTCCCGCTCTACAAGCGCCTCCTGCTGGCAGAGCATGAATCTGCATATATATATGCCGCCACAAATAGAGTGCAAGTCTGTGGGAAACACCGCTTCTGTTATGAATATTATTCAATATTTTAATTTGAATGTCGGATTGAAATGAACATCGCTGTTATTAGAGTAGTTAATCGTTAGCATAACTGCGGCTAACGCTAATATAATGAGCATTAGAATTAAGTTTCTTTATTAACTATTTAATGCTCCTATAACTTTTATTAAGGTTAAAAAAAACAGGAGGACATGATGATATTAACTTTTTACACACCAGAGGCTTTTAAATGAATTGTGAATCTAAAATATGCGTGTTAGAGAACAAATGGTTAATTAACATTGTTTGTGTCATATCAGTCAGAAAAGCAGTTCTGGACTTTTTTTTTTTTTTATAACTTAGTTGTTATTCTTGGCTGAATAACTCTAGGAGGTTTTAAAAGCCCTTTAAAATTAAATATATGTACACAGTTTGGATTAAATGTAAGTATAGTCAAATTTTTTAATTATCATGTTTTTGTGTTTTGCTTTGGTACCGAAATTGGTAACGAGAACCGTGGATTTTCACTGGTATTGTTACTGAATACTGAAATTTTGGTACCGTGACAACACTAATCCTTCATAAACAAACAAATGATGCAAAAGCATTTCTCAGAACTAGTTTTCAGTGGATGCATAAAGTTTAAACATAGGTGTAATTTAAAAAAAAACAAAAAAACAAAAAAACAAACAAACATACTTTTCGACCTAACCTTTAACAGCATATCTGTTGATTTATCATTTAAAACCTAACAAACTTATTTTTTTGTGAAATGTTTTGTGGAAGGTTCATTGACACTTAGTTTATTTAACATTTTGTTATCTAATGCAATGATGTTCAAATATCACACAAGGGACCAAATAATATTTGAGGCCAATATTCATGTAAACAACTGTCAGTTTACATCAACTCACAAAATCGAAAAGGCATCTGCTTACGAATCCATCAATAGAAAATTAAAAATGAATCCAAATCTATTTAAAGGGGTCATATGATGCTGCTAAAAAGAACATTATTTTGTGTATTTGGTGTAATGAAATGTGTTTATGCGGTTTAAAGTTTAAAAAACACATTATTTTCCACATACTGTACATTATTGTTTCTCCGCTATTCCCCGCCTTTTTGAAACGCGTCGATTTTTACAAAACTAATCGGTCTGAAAAGCGAGGTGTGCTCTGATTAGCCAGCTATCCAGTGCGTTGTGATTGGCCAAATACCTCAAGCGTGAGACGGAAATGTTACGCCCCTCACCATACTGTTGACGCCGTGTCCGGCCGGAGCGACGAGACAAAAACATGAAATTTGCAACTTTACAGATCTTCTTTATGCACCAAGAGCTTGTAACACTCCAAAGAGAAAGGAAAAATTGAAATCGCATCATATGACCCCGAAAAACACATGAGCAAGAGTGCTGTTGATTTGACTGTAGATACACGGCCTTAGTCAGTGTATTTAACCATTTAACTTTGGACAGGAATGAAAACGAGGCTGTGAGGGGTAGAAGTACAGTGCGTTAAATGGATTGTAATGTTATTTAACAACATACCGATTGTTCAGCTGACAAATTTTTTTTTCTAAAAACAACAAAACATACTTTCAGTAGACAAAAACTCAAAAAAAGTTTTGAAATGATCTAGGACCTCACAGCCTTGTTTTCTTCAATATAGCGTCTAACCTGATTAATGTCTATTCAGACCACAGTAGCAAATAATACTGCTTTTCTACAATCGTTACAAAAAAGGCTAAAGGGTTAGTTCAACGAAAAATGAAAATTCTGTCATTAATTACTCACCCTCATGTCGTTCCAAACCCGCAAGACCTTCGTTCATCTTTGGAACACAAATTAGGATATTTTTGATGGAATCTGAGAGCATAGAGAGCAATGATATTACCGCGATCAACGCACAAAAGCGTAGCAAGGACATTGGTAAAATAGTCCATGTGACATCAAGGGTTCAACTGTAATTTTACAAAGCTACGAGCATACTTTTTGTTCTTGTACTTGTTTGTTTACGTTCAGCATGCACATGCTTTCGCTGAATGTAATCAACGTTGTTTACATTTAGTAGACAGCGCTCGCATGCTGATTACGTTCTGGGGTACTCTCCAAAATGGAGGAAGACGGTAACTCGGGGAGAATAATTGCTTAATAAATTAATGTTATTATTGTTTTCTTTGCGCACAAAAAGTATTCTCTTAGCTTTGTAAAATTACGGTTGAACCCCTGTTGTCACATGGACTATTTTACCGATCTCCTTGCTACGTGTCTGTGCGTTGATCATGGTAATATCATTGCCGTCTATGGAGGGTCAGAGAGCTCTCAGATTCCATCAAGAATATCTTAATTTGTGTTTAGAAGATGAACGAAGGTCTTATGGGTTTGGAACGACATGAGGGAAAGTAATTAATGACAGAATTTTCATTTTTGGGTGAACAATCCGTTTAAGATTGAGCAACATTTTTGACACTATTGCCAGCACATATTTGTTCTATCAACTAAAATAGTTCCAAAAAAAGCCAGAGCGCAATGAAACGTACATCTCCAAGCAACATGCTGTAGCAGTGCTCCTGAATGAATTAGTGTGCAAACAAATAAGCTCAACAAATTCAATGATTTACCTTAAAAAAAAAAAAAAAAAAGGAAAAGTCAACATTAAAATATAAAAGTCAAGCTATTATGTTTCATTTACAGAACACTGCCACCTAAGGGGGAAATGCCATGTCTTTATTTTCCTTTACTTTTTTGATATAGAAAAAAATAAAGATTACAAAAGATATTTTTGGAAAAGAAAAATGCTGACCTACCAAACAGAGTTGAGCATAAATGGTTGTATTTAATTGTATTTATTTTTCAACATTTTATACCAGATTATTTAAATGGTGTGTTTTAAGGCATTATTATTTTTTATATCCCCTTTTTTTGTAAGGTTTTTTTCCCCTCTCATTATTGTCTAGTCACCAGCGTTGAGGCTGTAGATGGAAAATCTTTGTGGATCCTGTTTGAATAAAGAAAATATGCAACGGTTTTGCCTTAAGGTCCTGAAGATGATAAAATATTGACCAAAGCAGCAGTCATCATGAGGATGGCATTCCTCTTATGTATTGAAGCCTAGCAGCAGGATATTAAAAGACAGTAACGCAGCCGATGATACACGTACACACGGCACTGACAGAAAATAGACTATCTCAAAAGTCCTGTTTACTTATTGAATAGTGTATTAAAATCAAACTGGAAAAGTTAAACGATTACACAATCATGACACCCATATAAATGTTGCCGTCAAACTGGAAGGTATTTTTTGTTGGAATATGTTGTGAACCCAAAGTTGTCAAAAATAAATGGAAAGAAAAATGTAGTTTTGTATTGTTTTTAATCATCTTGCTAGATTATGCAAGTGAATGCAAAGATTCTTCTGTCACCTAGGGGCATTTATACTAGAATAGCAGGCCTTCATGTTTGTAAAATGTAAGTGTAAACAGATACTTAGCGCCTCATTTATGATACATGAACATTATATAAATTGTCACTGAATTTAATGTGGTAATTTACACAAGAACAGTTTATAAAGAATTTTGTTTCAGACCCAATATATTTAAGATGTAAACTCAGACGACTCTAAACTACAGTTCAGCCACATCAAAATGTATTGATTTAGAAAACAAGACTTCCATCAGTTTCACTTGTGTCCAGAACAAGTCAGTGAAATGAACTGAAAGGGCTTACATTATAGTTCAGAAATGGCCTCCGATTGGTAAAAGAGTATCAGAGGTGGTTCCTGATTGGTTGAGAAGTCTGGGTTAGCCTGTGATTGGTGGATATCACAGTCAGATCAAATTAGGGTTTGATTAGTTCTACTGGAGGGATCTGCATTATGTGGCACGTGATGTGGAGTTGCTCGCACTAGAGGAGGCACCAGTCAGAGGCATTTTCTTCAGCGTTCGGTTAAGCTACAGAAGATCAAAGAGGTGCAATCAAAATGTGACAACATAGACGTTTCATTCAAAAACAGATCCATAAACTAATTTAACAAGGACATAAATGTATAGAAATTTACAAAAAACGGTCACCACCGACTGCTGTGCGGGTGTATAGAAATATTAGCTGGAAATCCTACACTTTTCATTCCATTGACTTTCATTCATACGCAAGCAAATTCAGGAGACGAAAAAAGTTCCAAAGTTTGGTGAACTCTGACTTAGGAATTCGTAACATTATAATGTGCGATCTGTAGAAGAATGATACATCACGTGACCAATAAGATGCATCAAATGAATGCAAACTTTAAAGCTGTCTATTTGTAATGTTAAATTTATGTTATATATATATATATATATATATAAAGCGACAGAGCAGGACATCATAACTCATTTGTCTGTCCAAAAATGTGTAAAATGTGTTAATATCTTTTAAAATTATTATTTACTGTAAACATTTTAATGTTTTGCTTTTACTTTATTGCTACTTGTTTTTATCCTAATGTACCCCGGCTATCTTTGTAAACCAATAAAACCAATAAATAAAACACCAAAAAAATGTCACATGCTCACAAGTCTAGTGTGACCACGTCTTTAAATACACAGATTCACATTCTCTGTCTTGAACTTGCAAACACAGACAATATAAACAGTGAGAAGTCCCATTGCTGAGGGACTGTATATCAGGCCAATCAAATTACATAACCAGAACTAACCATTTTATGCATGTATAAATAAATACACAAATTAACTCCCCTAGTTCAGTCTTTTCCCCCCCTACAGAAGCACTCTCTCAACTTGCTGCTGTATTTGGCTCACTGTACTGCTGCTGCTGTTTGTAGACTCATAAAAATATTTGTTGCACAATAAGCTCTCTGATGGACTGCCAGGCAATAAGTTTGAACCTGTTGCATGCATCTGCCACCATATGCCTGCCCTCAAACAGTATAACACTGTGTGCTCTTCTGCAGGAATACATACAGACAGAGAAGAGTTCAACTCATGGATGATAAATATAGGAAAATATTGTCAGGTTAATGCTGCACCACAGCTGGTTTACCTTCAACGGACTGGCCGATACTGTGTAGATGTGTGATATCAGGAAGCGTCCTGTTGATGTCTTTCAAGTACTGCTCCATTTCCATGCTGTTATGATAGCCAAACTCCAGACCGTGAATGGATGACAGCCAGGACCATAAGAACAGGCAGAGCGTGAAGACGAACATCCTTTAAGCCAACACAATTGAAGAGTGTGGAAACCTTTTCCAGAAACACAAACAGAGAAGACAATGACATGGATGTGCCCTTATCTTGATTCATTTCACTTTTATTGTCTGTCAATATGGATACATATTTTTAAAGCCTTAAGATTTGGAAAAACATTCAATAAACATGTCTCTTTATATGACAGGTGTGTACTATGTCCAAAAATGCTATCTAGATAGGCAGCTCACTATGAAATGATTTGATATATAGTTTGGACAGAAGAGCCCAAGGCTGTCTATGTAATATAAATAACACATTTTCAGAATTGCCCTTTATAAAATAATTCTGAGCATCATATCTGACTAATTAGTTTTTAGTGCTTGCTTTGTATGCATAATTACTTAGCATAATTCATATTTTATCTATCCATCCATCCATCCATCCATCAAAGCCTCATGCACTTAATAAATAACCTTACAAAAGGTACTGTGGTGGCACCATGGTACACGTATGATATTAATGCAATTGTACTGATTTTACTACATTTACATGGTATTTCAAGGTACTTAAAATATGATACGTCAGTGTTCACATCCAAAACATGATCATTGTGTTGCACCTAACAGGTCAGCTGTAATCTAATATGCTTTAAACAGCAGTAATGTAATATGCTTTCAAGTCAAGGTTAATGTTTAGGTTTGTTTTTAAATATTAATGTTTGCCTTTTCTAGGAGCGTGCAATATGTTTCTGAATGTTTTTTGACTATTTAGCACCTATGATGGCCATACATGCAAATTTATGGATAAGGTTATCAGGTCACTATTCTTTACATATTTGTGGTGGATCCGTGCTACAGTGATGGTATCAACTATATAATATCAGTAATATCATATCATTACAACATATATGTATATGTACACACAAAGTCATAACAGTGCGTGTATAAACAGTAAAATACAGTATCAACAAATAATGAAAACCACAATTGTACTCTTATATTATAAATAAAACATGACATGATTTATAAAAAAAAGAAACAAACTGCATTGCTTCATAAGGTAGACTACTAATTAACCAAACAACTTTAGACGTTGTACTTAGTACCGTAATAATGAGAGTAAACGAGCAGCTTTACCTCTCGTGCGTTCTCCGAGACTGTTTAGGTCCTTCTCCTGTTTGTTCAGTTACTCTCTTGTCATAATATTATACAATATGATGTTAATTAAGTTCATACGTTGTCGTCCTGCTCGTGTCATTGATGAAATGAAGGTATCTTGTTCCATACCGCAGTGAGTTTAACCGACTCCAGCCTCGTGTGTGTTTGGTGCAGCTGTAGTGACTAATGAGAGGAGGCGGAGCGCTCATTCACACACACTGAATCAATGACACTTTAACATAAATTATTTGGTGTGTTTGGTGAACTACTGTTTATTAATCTGTTTTACTATTTACATTTAATTTAAATGTACATCGTACACGTACAGCGACAGGTATTACCTGAAAATTATTTGCATATTCCAGTATTACGTGACTTCTTCTTGACCAATCCAATTTGCATATTCTGCTGCTACTGACTGTCACAATGACCGTCACCAATCACCATATGTTTGACTATTTTCAGTGAAAAACTTAAGCTTAAAAACAATGCAGATATATAAGATATATATAAACAGAGACATGACAGCCATAAAATATGGGTCAAAGGTAATCATCCATTATGGTTTGGATGTCACATCACATCCTGCGTGGTTAAAAAGGGACATCATATATCAAAAAAGTTAACATAAAAGTATATATATATATATATACATATAAAAAACTAGATTCATAATTTGAACAATTGCTATGAACAACATGTTTACATATTCTGCAAACACCATATAAGAGAGCAACACAAAGAAGAATGAAAGGAAAATGGTTTGCAGCCAAACTATTTCATTTTAGACTAAGATCTCTTGAATTTTGCTGTCAGATTTTAGGTGTAGCACTCATCTCCAGCTTCCTGTCCCTCGGGGCGACAGTACAACCAGATAAATGACATACCTGTTACTTGAAGCTCATTCTTTACTGCTGAGTTTACACTCTCCTACTGTAGAATTACGCATTACTGAGATTATTAGAAATAGCTGTGTATATTGTCCAGAAGATCACATAAATACATCACAGTGTAGTTGCAAATAAACTTGACATTTGCATTGCCTCGTTATTCTTTATACTGATCTAAAAGAGTGCTTCAGCTTGGTCCAGTTTGCATTTCTAGGATAACAAACTTGAAATGTCTAAAGAGCGCTCTAGAAGGAAAAGGTCATTTATCAACAAACTTAAACTAGACCAATGCGTTTAAAGAAAACCAGTGACACAAGTATTTGCTTTTTTTCCAATATTGGAAGGTGCCCTGAATTCCAGCCTCTATTTTTGTCGTAAAACATAAACACAAATAACAAACATGATACGTCATCATACATGAGTCATGTCAGGAGAAGAATTCCACTTTAACTGACCTATAATCTCCTCAAACACTACAAAAATGTTTAACAGTAGCCTACCATTAAGATACGGTGACAGACACGGTTGAAATCCAGACCTTTCAAAAGGAATCCACGCGACTGACTTCATATATTGGTACACTATTGACAATGGACCCTTTTTTGCCAGTAAAATGTCACTGAAATTTCACAAATGTGACTGAAACTTTTGGCCACTTTTACCCTTGTTCTGTATTTTTATGGGTAAAATCCATTCATTTCAATAGGATTCCACTCGATTGGGGTTTTTGCAAGAGAGTGAAAGATTTCGCAACAGGTTCAAGTTGTTGATTCAAATTTTAAAAATTGACTTCTGTGTGAACTGTGCTTCATATATTGGTACACTGTTGACAATGGAGCCTTTTTTTTGCCAGTTAAATGTCACTGAAATTTCATAAATGTGCTGAAACTTTTGGCCACTTTTACCCTTGTTCTGAATTTTCATGGGCAAAATCCAGTCATTTCAATAAGATTCCACCCGATTGGGATTTTTGCACGAGAGTGAAGATTTTGCAACAGGTTCAAGCTGGTGATGCAAATTGGGCACCTTGACCAAAAAAAAAGCTGCTTGGTTTGAAAATGACTTCTTTGTGAACTGCGTTTCATTCATTGCTAAACTATTGACAAATAGACAATGGGACCCATTTTTGTCCACAAAATTTCACCAAAATTTTGCAAACGTACCCAAACCTTTACTTTTAAAGTGTGGTCACATTTAACCATGTTTGGTAAATTGTCATGGGCAAAATCCAGTCATTTCAATTGGATTCCATGTGATTGGGATTTTTGCGTAAGTGTGAAATATTTCACAACAGGTTCAAGTTTGTGATGCAAATTTGGTGCATTGACCAACAAAAAAGCTGCTTGGATTGAAAACGACTTCTTTATTTGCTACGCTTCACAGTCTACATTGCTACACTATTGACCCATTTTTTTGGACACGAAATTTCACAAAAAATTCGCAAATGTGACCATACCTTTACTCTTAAAATGCGGTCACATTCACCCTTGTTTGGCGAATTTTCATGGGCAGGATTCCACACGATTGGGATTTTTGCATGAAGTTGAAAAAAAAACATTCAACAGGTTCAAGTTAGTCTCACAAATTTGGTGCATTGACCAACAGAAAGCTGCTTGGTTTCAAAGTAACTTCTGTGTGAAATGCGCTTCATTCATTTCTACACTTTTGACAAAAGGCAATGGACCCATTTTTTTAGGCTGTGAAATTTTACGGAAATTTTGCAAATGTTTTTTTTTGTGAAAACATTTTATTCTTGTTTGGCAAATTTTCATGTGCAAAATACAGTAATCTGAATAGGATTTTTGCGCTAAAATGACAGATTTTGACCAACAAAAAACAAAAAAGCTTTTGGTTTGAAAAGTGGTTTGTACATCGCTACACACCTGGAAGACAGGCCCACACAATCTCACTAATGTGACTGCACATTTAATCTTACTGTCTAACTTGTAAATCTTCTGAAATGTCCATGTGGAAAGTTACTGTATTGATGCCAGGATGGTTGCTAAGGTGTTCTGGGTAGTTATTAGGACACTGCTAAGCTGTTGCATGGAAGTTAAGTGGTTACATAGTTAAAAAACAAAACAGTTGGTTTCCGGATATGCTTCATGCCCTTGCTTGAAGGTAAGTCTATGAGATTTAACTCAGTTTAAAGAGTTTAAATGTAGGTTAGTAACTTGTTTGCTTGAACCATCTTAAAATCTGTATCCATTCAAGCCTATAATTCCAGTCTCAATGTAAAAACCCACATAATAGCTCTTGCACATCATTAGTCCTGACAGCTGCAATTTAGTCTCATATTGTGCTGCATGTGCGAGAGTGTGCTCAGACGTCTGGAGGGGTTCACCGGTATGTGTCTGTACACATCCACATTTGACAAGAGGTTTCAAGTTATGTATGTTACATAGTACCTTGCTTAAAAACAACAAACCAATAAAACTAAATGTCATTTACAGTTATGGTATCTATGAAATGTCACATTTCACAGGTCTTCGTAAAAGACTTTAAAAGGAAATTCTTCAAAATCTCCCATTTTTGTTTTAAAGAAAAATCAGCTAAATCTAGACCAGTTAGACCAGCAAATAAATCTGATTTCTGTTTATTTGGGTTGGTCTTGCTCTTTATTTGGCCACTGGCCGGCTCATTTTTAGGTCAGTCTTCATAAACAATGGGTTGCGTCAACAAATTTTGACTGCATTAATCAACAGATCAATCCTCTACTGAACACTGACAGGACGCCCATGAATTATGCCATTTTAAACACTCAACAACAAATAGTTTCCAGTGACCTGAAGGCAAAATCTTCTCCTCTAGTCATGTTCTCTTTGTTTGTTCCAGAAAAAGAGGTTGACGCATACGGTTTCATTTCAACACCTTGTGTCTCGCGTTCTTACGCTTTTAGGAAATTCACTTTTCCTGATGTGGCTCACGGGGCCGTTGACTGTTTTCATACTAAATGAGTGAAACAGTTGGATAATTAACTTGAACAGTTTCCATATCTATGTTCGGCAGAGACAAAGCAGTCATGAGGACTGGAAACAATGGCCTAGGCTGTCTTTATCATGAGATAATAAACATCAATCACTCTTATCATCATGCCCAGGTTACAAATATTGTCTATAGTTGTCAACGCGGTGCAGTGTTTTGAAAATAACTATGAGAAGTTTCCATATGGCAGCATTATTTATTAGTAAGTTTGTCTGAGAATTGAGACCATGACCTTATCAAGCTATCGAGTTTTTCGTCTTAAATCGAAACGGTTTTGACCAAAATGTACAATCTAGTGGGTGAAAAACACAGGCTTTGTCATCTGGGCCTGCACTTTATTGTCTGCTTTTGTTCAATGGCATTAACATTAAATCTAGAGTCAATAAAGTCATATATAATGAAGATTAAACCTTTATATTGAGCGCCGTTCTGAGTAAAATCCTGCACCATCCTTACCTACTTCATGAATTGTTAAGTTTGAAATAGATCTCTGGTATCAAATTGCACAATATGTTTAAGCAGAAGGAGACATCTGGTGGTTGTAAGAAGATCATGCATCCAAATATTTTTAATCACCACATGTTGTTTTATTAGAGAAGGGGAATGCTGAAAATTACGTTGCATTTAGTAGTTTAACAAAGAAATATTCAATTCAACAATCTGAAATAGAATGTTGTCAAAATGAAGTGTGCTAAACCAGTTTATTATACTGCAATTACAAGCCTGGAAGAAGGAAACAATTTGGTGCTAGAGCAGATAATAAATTAGCTTGCTTGTCCATGAATAAGACATAAAGAATACATGTTTTCTTTTTGCATTGATATGATTCTGAATAGCAGACGAGATCGCAAAGGGATACATAAGGAGTGTGTGTTGTATTAGGAAATAATGCATCTGCTACACATTCAGTAGCAAACATACCGGTGTGTATAAATGAATGTGTGAAATGAGTTGGTAGTGTTGTCATGCCATATAATCAAGTCAAGTTGGCCATTAAAAAAAAAAGGTATAAGTCAAGGTACATGGCAAGTAATGTTTAGTGATTAATGTTAAGTAAGATGATACAATGATAAACACAGGTCTACCTAATGTCCATGTGGTTGGAGGAACCAATGCTGGTAAAGGCTCCATGCAAATGGATAATCCAAAAAAAAATCATGTTTAACAACCTCACTTAAACCTTCCTGAAATACATCCATACAAAACAAGTGTGCATTTAAAATAAAATGTGTTCAAAAAGGGTTTACTCATTTGGAATACGGACTGGAAAATTTACCAACAGATCTTCAATGAGATGTACAGCTTGATTGTGTTATAACATGTAAAACCTGTGCTTTTTGTGAAATTGAAATTCCATAATCTGTTGTAAAAAAAAAAAAGTTGATTATTTAAAGAATTCCACTGAGTAACAGCACAGGTACAACCAACTTTACACAGCAGCTGCATGCTACAAACTACCAGCCATATTATTGAATTATTGAACAGATCTGTGATTCAGTAACTACTTGCATAATTTGCACTGGGCATCACAGACAGACATTTATCAGATGAATTTGGGTAAATTGAGCCACTTTAACTGTCCCAATTTACTTAAATTCACCCTTTGTTACAGACTTCTCTGCTAATGACAGTAAAACAGTGTTGTAATATTCTGCTTGCCACATCCAAGGCAGCTTTCATAATTTTCATCAAGCTCTGGTTTCAGTTGGTCTTATCGGTTATTAATTTGTTACCTTGATGAACTGAAAATATGAGATCTACTTGCTGGTCAGTGCAACAGATTTTGAGAACGCACATGCCCCCTAAAATTCCCTTTCAACTTAAGATTAAATATCTGCATTTTATATATAACCTCAAAAAACAAGCTTTACAAACAAGGTTTTTACTTTCACTTGAACACTGTAGTGATGCACTGAAATGTTCTGTCCAACAGTGATTAAATTCACTGTTAGTTGTTTGTAATATACATATCTAACCTACACAAATCTTTGTTCTTAAAAAATATATTCACAATCAAGGAATAAAGTGTCCTCTAAAGTATGCTTATGTCTGAAAAGCATAAAAAAATAGATGATAATTGATCAGTAACTGAGTTTGTCCATATGAAAAAGACACTCCATAACCCTCTATTTAAATATCTCAGTGTGCTAACCAAAGAAACAAACAAAAAAAAAATCTCTTTGCACATTTAAGCTTTGTTATATTAGTCACATCGGCGGTTAATGGTTATTTTACCGACAAAAATGTACAAACAAAAGCAATAGTAAATTCTTCAGTCAGTCTTTGATCAGTACAAATGCCTGAAAATGGCAACTCTTGTGTGGTAAGGCTTGCCAGACAAACGAACGAACAAACAAACAAACAAAAAAGAACGCAAAAACATTAAACCAGGGCTGTCCAAACTCGGTCCTGGAGGGCCGGTGTCCTGCAGAGTTTAGCTCCAACCCTAATTAAACACACCTGAAGCAGCTAATCAAGCTCTTACTAGGCATAGAAACTTCCAGTCAGGTGTGTTGAGGCAAGTTGGAGCTAAACTCTGCAGGACACCGGCCCTCCAGGACCGAGTTTGGACAGCCCTGGTTTAAACCAACACAAAACTGCTTGCTAGCCATCACTCATACAGTGTATCCCTCTATCTCAGTCCCTCTTAGAGCAGCATGGACTCCTGCATTGCAAAGGCCTCCTGCGTCTGCCTGTAGTGTGTTCCTCCGAACAGCGGGGGGAGCTGTTGTCTGCCGGAGTGCTCTTGGTAGGGTCCTCTGAAATGGAGCACAGCGTCCGAGATATTTGCAGGAGCAAAGTTAAACTCCTGAACGGGGTGAATGGGAGAGAGCTGAGCTTTCTGGAAGCTGGGAGATCGAGGTAGGCCCACAGGAGATCGCGGAGGCCCCGCCTCCATGTCCCCATACCAGCCCTCTCTCCGTCTGTGCACCTCATAACGCAGTTCTGTGGGCGGGTAAGCAGGAGAGCCCATCAGTCGGGTGGGTTGTCGCATGTAATACCCGCCCTCGCTAACACTGTCTATCTGGGACGAAAGCTCGGCAGGAGCAACCCTGAGAGGGGGCATGTTTGGGGGTGGCCGTCGGTAGGTTAAGTAGCTGTTGTTCATCAGCGTTTTCTCTGGCGAAGGGTTAGATGAGCCACGTCCCGTAGTTGCGTAAATTTGCTCAGTGTACGGCTGGCCGTATAGTCTGTCCTCGGACCGAGAATCTGAAACGTAGGTAGTGTAGACAGGAGTCATGCCGGGTGGGTAGTGCAAAGGTGCACGGGGTTCTGGTTTGTTCTGTTTAGGCATTCTAAAGGGAGAGACGCCAGTTCCATCACTAGGGGGACGGGTGGGACTGCCCTGTCTCAAAGAAGGTCCGACGTATGGTCGGGAGGGGGGGCGAGAGGGCGGTTTATCAAGCTCTATAATCTCCATAACCTCTCCATCTGGTCCTGGGACATTGTCGTATTGCGAGGCGTTGGAGGCGCGGTTGGAGCCCGGAACAAATGCTCGTGAACGGGATTGGCGCTGTGCCCCGGTGGCCTCCTCTGGAGTTGGGGAGCTGGGCGAGGGTGGAACACCCATAGTTAGACTCAACTGGCTTTCCCGAAGTGCTGCAGCCTTGACTGCTTCCAGTTTGCCCTCCGAAGGCTTGACCCAACGAGGTCCAATGTCCCTGCGCATGCTGGATCTAGCATTGGAGTTGTGATTCGCCTGGTTCTGGGTCAGCACCTTCCCACCAGCTGTTGCGCTGCTGTGGGTTGGGACCCGTTCCTTTTGAGTGTCCACACCTCGTCCATCCCTCTCCCTTTTCTCTGGATGAGGCACCTTGTTCAGGGAGCTGGGTGGCCGACTTTCTTGGTACCTCTCTGGTGTTCCGTCAGTGACGGGACCAGACTCTGCTTGTTTACTGACGCTTGCGGCAGGGCTCGAACCACGAGGGGGAAGTCCCTCAACTGTCTTCCCGACCGGCTGCCCGTTAGCCACATGATTCGCAAATCCTGGAGGCTCAGGAGGAAGTTGACCTAATGGTTTCTTAGGAAACTCATCCTCCTTACCTGCACAGGTGATAGAGGAATAGCCAATTAGTGCTAACATTTGTACAGAAATGCCAAGTATTAAAGACCCCATGAAATTGAAACTTTATACGAACTTTATCTGCATTCAAAATTTGCAATCTCTCTTTTCATTTGAAACAGTTCAAAACATTGATGACTCCTCTTGCACATACAAATTTCTGACCAATAGCTCTCTTCCGGAAAACCGCATTTCATGGAGTCTTTAAACCAGGGGTTTTCAAACTCGGTCCTGAAGGGACAGTGTCCTGCAGATTTTGGCTCCAACCCTAATTAAACACACCTGAACCAGCTAATCAAGGCCTGTTTCCGAAATCGCCCCCAAATAGGGCACTATCAAGGGCACTATTTGAGGGGACAGCCATTTGTAGTGGTGTCTGAAACCATAGTGGACGTTCTCGAGTGCACTCATTCAATCCCACAATGCACCGCAAAAGCGAGTGTACAACCATTGCATGCTCAATGGCTAGAGAATACCCATAATGCACTGTGAGAGTCGAGTGCCGAATAAATTGCCGCACCTCGCCAAAAGATGGCGCCTGCAGCAGAATCATCCATTCATTTTACATAGGACTCATCCACGGCATAATACAGTGTAATTAACACAGGAATAAATTAATTGTAAATTGATTATTAAATTGGGTTTTTAAATTAACTAGGGTTTATACTGTACATGATTTCCGTGACAGAGTTCAAGATAAATCGTTTAATCTTCCTACTGGAGCTGCCAGTTTCCCAGTTTAAATTATTATTAAACAGCTAGCACAAACTATGCAGAAGCAGCAGTCCTTCCGGTGCACTCAGTGTCCGAATTCACTCGCTCATTTTCATTTACTCCTTCAAGTAAGCTAAATTAGTGACTTATAGGGAATAGTGAATGAGGGTATAGGGGGCGATTTCGGATACAGCCAAGGTCTTACTAGGCATGCTAGAAACTTATTGGCAGGTGTGTTGAGGGAAATTGTAGCTAAACTCTGCAGGACACTGGCCCTCCAGGACCGAGTTTGGAGACCCCTGCTTTAAACCATCAGAATATAAACAAACACTGAAGTGCAAGACTCATGCAGCTGAATATCTTTTAGAAGAACCAAACTGCCACATAAAACAAGAGTTACAGTCGACACTTCGTTCAAATAAAATCAAACCACAAACATCCACGGCTGGTGTCAAATCAAAGCTCAGATTGGGAACACTGAGGAGTCAAAAAGCTAAAAATATAAATGAAAATATTATCACAACACTTACAGTTCAAGACTGACTGTGAACATATAAACCACGTGGAGAAAAAATGTGTTAGGCAACATTTTGGAACACACAGCATGTGCACAATATTCACGTTCGCAGTGAAGGAAACTGAAGAAAACGTCAAGGGAATGATGAACGTTTACAAACAGATACTGATGGTTAGGGCGGATATTGGTGTGCATTGAGAAGGGGCTTGAGGAACGCAAACGTCAAAGACACACAAACCCATGAACACTTCCAAAGGTGCTGGTTTTCCATATGTTGGGTCCAAAATTAAGATTTGCCGAGCTGACCAAATGAATGGCATGTACGGTTTAAATCAAGACTCGTTCATGGTTTCTCATGCAAATCAAACAGAAGACTTGACTCAGAATTTATTTCAATATTTAGCATGTTGCTAAGCTAATGATACAATACTCTATCATACAAAAATACCCATGTTAAAAATATTTGTATTGCTCATTTTTGGCAGTGAATTAAATCTAAGTGCATTTATTATCAGCATTTCTGTCAGCTTAGATAATTTTTTTATCACAAGTTTGTCACATACTGGGACTTTTTTCATGAAGGACACATGCCTGGCCAACATTGGGTATCTTGGGAAACAATTATTATTATTATTTTTAACAGTCTTTGTGTTGGGAGAGCAACTATGACGATGTAGTAGGCCTGGGCGATAAAACAGTATCGATATTTATCGACGGTACACCTTCTTCGATAACGATATAAAAAATGTTCGATATAGTGCACGATATAGGCAGACAGCACACACAAAAACGAACATGAGTGCTGTGCCTGCCTGTGATGAGGAGATTGTGAGTAAAGAATGAATATTAGTCGAATTTAAAATAAACATTTGCATTTGAATGCAAAAATAGTACAATCCAATGTTTTTCTCAATAAATTGAGTTAATTTAAAAATACAGTGGTTAAATGTAAACATTTGTTTCTATTGCTCTTTGCTTTAAAAAAGGATATTAAAAAATGTCAAGAATTATCGATACCGAACGATATAAAACATTATATCGTTGATACATTTTTTTGTTATATCGCCCAGCCCTACGATGTAGGCAGCTTATTATATATAAATAAAAAATAAAAAAAAGTTTCAAGGCCAATAAGAAATATCTATGGTTCTCGATTCTCATCTTCATCTACTTCATTCATTTGTCACTGGCAGATGTGGCAAAAAGTTAATTTTGGACACTTTTATCTACTTACAAGTGTGTTTTTTATTTGCTTAAGTTAAATGTATCCATTATAACTGTCCTTTTACATGTTTCTAACATACAGTACCCCACAACACATTTTTGTGACATTCCCGAAACAAACATTTTAAATAAATGAAACCCCCCAAATCCAGGTTTTGTGAAAGACAGAGAAACAAACGAGGGGAAAGGGACGTGTGTGTAGTGGGGGTAGACGAACGAATGGTTGGTTGATTGACAGATAAAGTAGTCAGTGCATTTTTGCCCACCGGTTGGTTTTGTAGGAGGGTTGGCGCCCCCCTTTCCCAGACCCACTAGTGTAAGCAGGGGCTATGTTTGAAGCGAAAGGGAGAGAACGCAGATTAGACAAACAGTACATAGCAGCAGTGAATGAGTGTCTCTGTGTGTGTGTGTGTGTGTGTGTGTTTGTGCATGAGATAAAGGAACAGAGTCAGAGAGAGATTACCAGGAGACGGTGTGTGCAGTAGGATGTGTCCCTCTATGGGTGGTGACACAGCCATACATTTTATGATTTCAGTGCATGTGTGTGTTTAAAGTACCTGGAAGTGGCAGATCCAGTTTAGATCGTCTGAGTTCAGACATGGAGTGTTGAAGCTGCTCTATCACAAAGTCATCCTCAAAAAAGAAATCCTTTGACAGAGTCACCTGCAGAAACTTCACAAGCTCCTCCATGGACAACTTCAAGAGGGTTTCTAACACACAAACACACATAGAGCGAAAGTAGTTACAACTAGAATGGGAAACTCAAAGTCTCTGAATTCTAAGAATCATCATACACTAATTATAGCTAATTACAATTATTATAGTCTATCCTGATCAAGTCCTTTCAGGGTTTATTTTGCACATTGATCATCCATTTGTATTTATGAATAATCTGTATTTATCTGTATAATATCCGAGCTATTACTTTTGTGGAGTTTGAGGATGGTGTAGGACATTGCAGTCAGAACTCGCTCTCCTTCCAGAATATAGATGTCCCATATTCTCAATGTAAGTGTGAATGGAGTCTATTCAAAAAACACACATTAATGCAGTCAAATTAGTAAGGTTTCACAATGAACAACAGATAATAATGCAACATAATAATATGCTTGGATTTACTGAAATAACATTTAAAGAGTGCATACCCGATCCAAGAAACACTGAAAAAACCATTTCATAGTGTACAGGCTGGTGTACACCTCTTGATTATCCTGTAGAGGGCAGCAAAGGGACAGGTATTATATACTATATATATACTATAGGCTACATACTAGTGTACTACATATGCCACATTATGTACTTCTTTAAAAAAAATATGCAATTATATATACATATATATATACATATGTATGTATATACATTTCCTTATAATCTTATATGTTAAAAAAAAAAACTTAACTTTTGGCAATTCGATCAAATAATTAAGGGGGAAAAACATGCTACTTGTTCATCATTCTAAAACTAAGAGAACACTGAGTTTTATAGCTATATACTGCAAATGTAGGTCATCCTTCTATGCATGCAGAAGATTCACATATTGTGCACAGTGTACATACTGCAAAAACAGTGCAAGTACTATGGTTGTACTGCATACTATTTGGAACAAAGCCATATGATCTCTCTCTCTCTCTCTCTCTCTCTCTCTCACACACACACTCTCACACTTTATTGAGTGAGAGCTTATCGTTCTCTTTTATCCTCTTTCTAATCCATTCACATCAAAGATTGTCTCTCTCACACAAATAATTCATTAATTAATCCATCTCATTATTTATTAATATTGCCTTTTATTAATTACTCTGCCCTTTAATGAATCCCAGGCTGACATTTCTTTGTGAATTCTTTGTTACATCAGCGCTCAGCGTTGGCCAGCTGCTCGAGTTTATTTGAAAAAAGACACCATTACGCTGACAAATAAAGATTACAGGCCAGAAATTATGGAATATAGGGCAAAAACATTGTGAAACAGACATTGTGAAAATTTGAATTTAGGACACGCAGGACAAAATTAATATCAACACTATTAAAAAAGTCTTAGATGCAAGTCATGTGTACTGTGAAGTATTACAAGTGAAGTGGTTTAAAGTTCAGATGTCCCACGTTTTGAATGTAGTACATGATGTTTTGGAGGCGTTTGTGTCTTACTAGATGTTGTTTGAGCTTAGGCATCATCTTCTGCAGGATCCGGTCATGATGCTCCTGGAAGCGCATGAGTTTAGGGAACCCTGGTATAAAGAAACCTAGACAAACACAACAGTTTTCAATTTAGAACAAAAATCATATGTGAAGTGCATGTTTGCAATATTCAGAACATGAAATGAATGTTTGTAGCTCAGTGGTTTTGCTCATTTTGCTTTGGACATCAAGTGGTGACTCAACACAGTAAATACAAATGTGAAATAAAAATTAATTAATGATACTACGAACTGCATAGCCTATGCTCATTTCATATATTTATTTAATTAAATAAATCACCATCTCAATTTATAAAAAAATGAATAATCATACTAATAAAGCAAGCATTTTCTTTTCCCTTATAAAACTTGCATTTCGCCATTTCTAAATATCTATTATTATTATTATTATTATTCAGGGTATATACAGGAATCATGGAGTTAAATTTAATACCTTTTAAGACCTTTTTTAAGGCTCTTTCCATACATTTTAAGACCTCATTGCCACTCCATGTATTACCCGGTTACATCGGCGACACTTTAACTTACATTTACTATATATTGATTGTAAGATAGCACAACTAAACAGACTTACTTTGTGATAACTCCTTATCAATACAACATAATTCAGAAGGGGTAACGAAGCACAAGATAAATTAATTGAGTGACTAACAATGCAACCCAAGAAGCAAGAATTAGACCAATAAACAAAACAACTGACAAAAGACTTTTTAATACTTATTAAGGGCCTTAATTTTCTCTAAATTGATTTATCAACTTTTAATACTTTTTAAGACCCCGCGGACACCCTGTTATTACAACAACTACTACTACTACTCAACACCAGTTGAACACCACTGTTCTAGAATGAGTAAAAGTGTGTGTGTGTACCATGCATGGCGTGTTTCTGTCCAGACAGCAGTTTGACCAATGCCCAGAAAGCATCTTCCTCATTCATATAGATGAGTAACAGAGCAGTGATCTGACTCATGCCCTGACAATAGCCCACCTCCTACACACACACACACAGAAGGGAGAGAATCCATAGTGTGCAGGTTCTTTCCACACATAAATCAAGCGCAAGCAAATGATTGCTACCGAGGTAGCATTTTAATTCAGTATTGTGACGTCAACTGGAATCAACATGGCAATATTTGTGGGCATATTTTACTCACCGTGTTATATACAGAATATGCTGTGAGCACATGAAACAGATCCTGCTGTCTGAAACACACAAGCACACACAAAACTATCATGGTCAAATAATCAATTCTGTTTTTCTGCTTTATATGTCATGGGTCATTAGGTTTAGCACATTTTTGCATGTTGTTCTTTCCCTCTCTCATTGTCTCATTGATTTTTTTTTTGTTCTTATGGATGTCTAAGGCCACACTGTAATAATGATCTGACCCTTTCAAATCTCCACAGGTAAATGTCACATCAGTCAATATGGGCGCTTTAGCCCTGTCACAATTCAATACACCAATAACTCGAAGAGAAATGGTTGGGTGTGGGCGTCTCTCTCTCGCTCCATTGCATTCTCAACTTTTCCATTTCACATGCTGGTTAAATGTAGCAGCTTTATGGCCATGAGACATGTTGTTCTTTCCCTCTCTCATTGATTTTTTTTTGTTCTTATGGATGTCTAAGGCCACACTGTAATAATGATCTGACCCTTTCAAATCTCCACAGGTAAATGTCACATCAGTCAATATGGGCGCTTTAGCCCCGTCACAATTCAATACACCAATAACTCGAAGAGAAATGGTTGGGTGTGGGCGTCTCTCTCTCGCTCCATTGCATTCTCAACTTTTCCATTTCACATGCTGGTTAAATGTAGCAGCTTTATGGCCATGAGAAATGGAAGCATCTCCGAGGAGAAATAAAAAATGTATTTTACACAGACACAGATTAAAGCCCTACATAAAAAAAGCCTCCATCAGTAAAGCAATTCAATATTAAAGCCTGATAAAACACCACAATTTGCTATTAAATGGTTGGATATTTAACTGAATTAATTGTTCAGAATTCATAAAAATAAAATAAATCAAAACAAAACTAAACCAAACAAATAACAACTAAAACAAAACAACAAAACAAAACACTAAATGTTTGGATACTTCAATAACTTTCTCAGAATAAAAACAAAACGTTTGGATTCTTGACCTGAGAATAAAAACAAACAAACAAAAAACAGACAAAAAAACAAACAAATAAATAAACTTAGCCTCTAATTGAAACAAATAATTTGTTTATTTTATTTCTGTAATATAATGGATATTGGTTGGACACATGAAAACACACACACACACACACACACACACACAACAAAACAAACAAACAAATACATAAATAAAACCTTGCCTATAATAAAAAAAAAAGTTGTGAAGAAGTTGCATAGATGCATTATATTGCTGTACATTTTGTCATGCATGTTAAAATTAAGACTTAGTGATCATCTTGAGCATTAAGTGCCAAAGGGCCCAAGAGCTTAGTGGTCAGCTTGCAGGATGGCCTAGGTACCCTATATAGTGGGCAGCTTGTGCTGTTCGTGCCAAGAGGCCTAGATGCAATGTGGTGAGGGGCCTGGAGCACTCAGTGGTCAGCTCATGCTATATTCACAAAGAGGCCAAGGGGCTCTACTGTTCAGCTGGCATTGCCCATAGTGGCCAGCAGCATTTAAACCTCCTGTGTGTGTGTGTGTGTGTTTTGTTGGGTGTTTGTGTTTGGATGCTCACTTGACATCATAGCGGTGCATGAACATGATGTGATCTCTGTATGTACGATTCACATCCAAATCAATCTGACGGACATCTGGAGACAAACCCCTGGCTCTGATCTTCAGTTTCTGGGGAAAGAAAGAGACAGTTCATGGAGTTCATAATAAATATTACTAACACTCTGCAGGCCACAAATGCATCTAACGACACACTCAAAGACCACAGCATGATTTCTGCCACACAAACACCTTCAGTTAAAAGGGAATGCAGGCTGCAAATCATGTTTTCTGTCCAGTTGGATGCTGCAGGGCTTTAGTAAAGCTGCTATTGTCCGTTTGGAGTGATATTTCCCTCTGTGGTGTGTGTGTGTCAAACCACATAAGTGTTACATTGCAAACCTCAGGGGTTGGCTATTTTGGAAAGTCATATTTAAGCAAAGAGTTTGTGATTGCCTCTCTCTTTCACATACACACACACAAACACACACACATTTCTGTGGAATAAACTAGCTCTGAAAAAAGCCATGACTATGCTGGAATGGAGAAACTGCATTTACTTCATAGAAGTCCTTTTTCTCCTCCTTGATTTTGGGGATGTCGAGCAGCAAACACCAAACCTGACCTCTGAGCTGCAGCGGAATTCCCTTATAGATCCTCCTTACCAGCTACACAAACGCACAAAAAAGCACAATTAGAATTCAAGAAATCTCTTAAACCTCAACTATGTGAGTGAACACATTGTAGTCATGATTAAAAAATAAATATCGTTTTTAATGTTTGTGAAAGAAGCCTCTTACGCTCACCAAGACTGGTAATCAAAAATACAGTAAAAACAGTGATATTCTGAAATATTACTACAATTTAAAATAACTTTTTTTGTATACTATTTTCTATAATATTTTTATATTTTACTATGGGGGGCGGTATATATACACAGTATATAATATAACTTCAATGATGTGGCCACAGATACTGCTGGCCTGGTTATTAGGACACGCTCAATTTGGATAATCACACTGTCTAAACACATTCAATAGCAGAGTAATGGAATACATCTGTGTGTCTGTGTCTCTCACAGGTAATTTTGCAGTCAGTAAAGATTAAACTCCCATCAGAGGGCAGATTAAAAGCACAAAAGCAAAATGCTGAAACCACAAAAGCTAATAGCCGGCGTGAATCGTCTCTCAGCTACAATTAAACTCACCCGCTGGAACAGAGAGAGGAAGAGAGAGAGAGAGATGTACGACTGTGGAGGGGTTGAGAGGTGAAAGAGAGGAATGAACACTCTTCCGTTTCCTGCACTCATCTGTCCACATTACTGCCGCTAAGTGATTTCCTGAACGTCTCTTCTGCCCTCAGGGCCAATCCATGTGTGTATGTGTGTGTGAATTGATGGCTGCTGAGTAGTTCACTTACTATAATGGTAACGGCAATATTATTAATAATCTTCGGGAGGCTCTTGAGGAACTGATTATTGACAGACAGCAGTGGGCACATATCCCACAGCCACAAACCTAATGACTGTGTGTGTGTTTCTGCCTCTATTCTCAGCAAAATGAGGCGATTAAGACTGTTTGTTAATTTGAATAAAATGAGACATTACAAATCGCAGGTGTCTGTGTGTGTTTGCTTGTGTGTTTAAGTGTGTTTGTTGACGGGGATTGGTTTTGTAATTGCAGACGTGTAAGAAGTCAATGACTCCATCTGTTCTACAAAAAAAACAAAACTCGTTGAACAAGATGTCTTTGGAGTGAGTGTGTAGTCATGATTAAAAAATAAATATAGTTTTTAATGTTTGTGAAAGAAGCCTCTTACGCTCACCAAGACTGGTGATCAAAAATACAGTAAAAACAGTGATATTCTGAAATATTACTACAATTTAAAATAACTTTTTTTGTATACTATTTTCTATAATATTTTTATATTTTACTATGGGGGGCGGTATATATACACAGTATATAATATAACTTCAATGATGTGGCCACAGATACTGCTGGCCTGGTTATTAGGACACGCTCAATTTGGATAATCACACTGTCTAAACACATTCAATAGCAGAGTAATGGAATACATCTGTGTGTCTGTGTCTCTCACAGGTAATTTTGCAGTCAGTAAAGATTAAACTCCCATCAGAGGGCAGATTAAAAGCACAAAAGCAAAATGCTGAAACCACAAAAGCTAATGGCCGGCGTGAATCGTCTCTCAGCTACAATTAAACTCACCCGCTGGAACAGAGAGAGGAAGAGAGAGAGAGAGATGTACGACTGTGGAGGGGTTGAGAGGTGAAAGAGAGGAATGAACACTCTTCCGTTTCCTGCACTCATCTGTCCACATTACTGCCGCTAAGTGATTTCCTGAACGTCTCTTCTGCCCTCAGGGCCAATCCATGTGTGTATGTGTGTGTGAATTGATGGCTGCTGAGTAGTTCACTTACTATAATGGTAACGGCAATATTATTAATAATCTTCGGGAGGCTCTTGAGGAACTGATTATTGACAGACAGCAGTGGGCACATATCCCACAGCCACAAACCTAATGACTGTGTGTGTGTTTCTGCCTCTATTCTCAGCAAAATGAGGCGATTAAGACTGTTTGTTAATTTGAATAAAATGAGACATTACAAATCGCAGGTGTCTGTGTGTGTTTGCTTGTGTGTTTAAGTGTGTTTGTTGACGGGGATTGGTTTTGTAATTGCAGACGTGTAAGAAGTCAATGACTCCATCTGTTCTACAAGAAAAAAAAAAAAACTCTTTGAACAAGATGTCTTTAGAGTGAGTGTGTGCAGTACAGTGAAATCAGAACCCAAACAAACCTGCAGATCGAAACTATGTAGCAGGGTATCCAAAAGTGGATTTATATAAACTAATAATTTAATTATAAAAATGTAAAATTGAAATAAATCAATAAATGTAAAAAAAGGGAAGAAAAATATTAAACTGCATGTCATTAACTGACATCGAAAAGCTGTGAACATGCAAATTTGTCATTAAATTACTGTAATATTAACGTAAAATCTCATGGGGTAAATCAAGTAAACATTTTAGGTCAAATGGGTTTAGCTGACAAAAAAAGTTTGAGAATCCCTGCTGTATCGATTATAAAACCATATAGATGGTTAAACAACACAACTAAATAATGCCAAAACATACAAAATATTTGTATATTTATCTGGATGAACTGTTTCGCATACAAACAATTCAAGAAAATTAGTAGTACATTTCAAATTGACACCATCTTAAAAATGCAAGACTTGGAGCATGGGCCAAATACTGAAAAACAGTGAAATAGGCGAAACATCAATGATAGCGTGAGCTAGACAGCTGAAGCTCAAATAGGACATGAACTAGGTGGGACGTGTCTGGAATGACACATTTGGTGGTAGAGTGGTAAAGTGATCTGAGGTCACCCCAATCTATCCTGAATGCCAGAGGAAAAACAAAACAAAACAAAACAAAAAAAAAACAAAACAACAAAAACGTACATTTCAAATTGACACCATCTTAAAAATGCAAGACTTGGAGCATGGGCCAAATACTGAAAAACAGTGAAATAGGCGAAACATCAATGATAGCGTGAGCTAGACAGCTGAAGCTCAAATAGGACATGAACTAGGTGGGACGTGTCTGGAATGACACATTTGGTGGTAGAGTGGTAAAGTGATCTGAGGTCACCCCAATCTATCCTGAATGCCAGAGGAAAAACAAAACAAAACAAAAAAAAACAAAAAAAAAACAACAAAAACAAACATGCAAACAAAAACGCAGATCAAGGGAAATAAAATTTCCAAAATCACTTCAAATCACTTTCGTCTACATGCAAATCCTGGCCACTGTCATGAGTCTCTATGGCTTATGATGGTATGCATTTCCATTGTTGACGAAATCATGTCTATGAAAGTAATGTCATCAATAATTTTTTGCAAAAAGAGGGCTTTGAATGACACCGTAAGCAGCCGATGTTAGCTTGAGGTTGTCAACACTGTAAGTGTTGAAGCAGACCTCTGAATGTTCACTAACAATCGGCCAATCAGGTTTGAGCTTGAGCTAAACTTTAGCAACAGTAAAATGTGTCACTAGCTGCATTTCTATTACCCCTCAAATTGCGCACATTAAAATTGTATATTGAAAATACGCTTAATGGAAACACGTCAATTTCGCAAAACGCCCATATATCGCAAAAAATGTTTTTACGCTCGCTTTAGGCGGCTTTTAGGTCAATTCGAAAAAAGAATATTTCACAAAACTGCAATTTAAACAGTTTTTCCGCATTTACAGGTCATCTGGGGGTCATTCGTCGATCACATGATCATCCGCTGCCATGACTTATCACGAGAGAAAAAAAGTCGCATAACATTTAGTTGCATGACATCGGCTAATAGAAATGATAAACGTCATTTCACAATAGTTTTTTTTTTTTAAATCAACATTTATAAAATATCACAAACGTTTTGCACGGTAACGTGGTTACTTAAAGCTGCAGTCTGTAACTTTTTTTGTGTTCAAAATGTACAAAATTTTTATAATAAGCGAGTACACCATGAATCCATTTTCCAAACCGTGTTTTTGGCTTGTCCTGAATCACTACGGTACACCTATAATAAGTGTTTATATTCAGACTATTTTAGACTGGTTCGGGTAGGTACCGCTGCAGAGTAGCCCAGTACCTGCGTGATTCGTCATAGACATAAACAGAAAGAAGTAGCTCCGGCTACAATGTACTTCCGCAAGATGCACACAGTTCTGTTTATTAATCGCTAGAGCGCCAAACGTTACGGACTGCAGCTTTAAATATATTCATAGCAATCAATCCACACAGATATTTGTAATCTGAAGTTTAATTTCTGATGGATGCGTAAAAACAAAATGGCTGGAGTAGCTATGCAGTAAAAAAAAAATGTAGACAGTTTTGTTGTGCTTTTGATGCATTGCAGCATGCTGCTTATGCTCATTTAGTTCAGACGCAGTGTGACAGTCTAATCAAACTAATTGGACTAATAATAAGAAGTAATAATTAGTTCTACTCAGAGTAATAAACTGCACAACTGTCACGCTCCACCTCAGGCAATTATGAAGATTTCTCATTTCACACTAGACACTGTTAATGGACAGAAATGCAATTTAACACACTAACAGCTGCCTGAAAATGTCCAAACACATAGACGAATAGAAACCGATGGATTTTGTTCAGCTGAAGCAGGACAGTGGTTTTCTTAGGGGAACGGTCCAATGACACCCAATACACAGGACAGAGACAACCAAAGGGAACTTTAGCCGTTTACACACACAAGATGAAAGACTGAGAATCTGCCTTTCTCAAAGTCCTTCAGAGAGTTACAGTCTGTTTATGAAGGACACGCACCTTGTCACTGTTCTTGTATTTCTCCCAGCTCTTCAACATTTTCAGCCATTTTGTCGTTCTCTCCACTTCCAGATGTTTTTGCTAAGCAGACAGAGTGCAAACACTCAGTACAATAAACTAAACAAAAGAGACAAAAACACACCTAAATGTTTAATCTAAAGCAATACTAGGTGGACTTTCATGAAAATGGATTTCAGTGAGATCTAGAATGCAATATTAGAACAGCCATATTAAAATTTAGGAAGTAACCCCAAAAAAAGTCATTTTGAATATCTGCTCTGCTTTTTCTTCTACATGAACATAATGGCCTCTGAGGACTCTGTTTCTCCAATTTAGACATCATTATTACGTTACAACGTGACACTTTAAGTGCTTTCTGTCATGATGATAAATGTGTGATCAAGAAATAAAAATGTGACTCTGGACCACAAAACCAGTCATAAGGGTCAATTTCTCGAAATTGAGATTTATGCATCATCTGAAAGCTGAATAAATAAGCTCTCCATTGATGTATGGTTTGTTAGGATAGGACAATACTTGGCCGAGATACAACTATTTGAAAATCTGGAATCTGAGGGTGCAAAAAAATCCAAATACTGAGAAAATCGCCTTTAAAGTTGTCCAAATGAAGGTCTTAGCAAGGCAAATTACTAATCAAAAATTTAGTTTTGATATATTTACGGTAGGAAATTTACAAAATATCTTTATGGAACATACTTAAAACTTAACTTAAAGGCAAAGTAAGTGATTTCTGGTAGCCAATGTTGATATTTGAAATCACCAAAACAAACACGCCCCTACCCCAAAAGGGTCTTGCCCCTATTTTGATAGCTCCGTCCCGCATTTACGTTTAACCAACTGGTGACAAAGGGATTTTTAGTAGAAGTATGAAGTCCATTCTGCTCAAGTTCAGACAGGTGCCCTAACTTTCTTTACAATGACATGCATTTATTTTATATATTATATATTCTGCCATTCTACACAGGAAATAAGGTGATTAACTGTGATAAATTACAAAACATAACCCTGCTGAAATCTATGGAAGACCGTTTCCACCACTGAATAAAAATTGTGACTTTTTTCTCAGAATTGCGTGATACAAACTCACAATTCTGACTTTTAAAAAAATCTAAATTGTGTGATATAAACTCGCAATTGCAAGTTTATAAAGTCCAGTTCTGAGGGAAAAAAATACTGATATTTTCTCAGAATTGCGAGTTTATATCTCACAACTGACCGTTCGCAGGGAGCTTGATTGACAGGCGATCTGACCAATCAGAACGCGCATATTATGTGAAGCCGCTGCTATCCGCCATCTTGTCTGACAGCTACGGCTGGTCTCCATAGAAATGCATGTTAAAACGGGGTAAAAAAGGTCGACTGAATTGAAACTTTTTCAATATAACTAAATACAAAAATGTGCACAGGGTTAAGCTGTGCTGCTGTTGGCTGCCACAGTAACGGCAATAATCTAAAGGAATTCCTTTAAAGTACTTGTTTTGCGTACCAGAAAATCTGTCTATGTCTGGCACTGTATGCATGGCTTGCAGCGCTTAAGTTAAAATACTGAGTGTTAAATAATATTGTGTGCTCTTATCATTCTGTGGACAAAATCCTGTGAACTTCGCCCAGATCGGGAGCTGTATATGCATATGTGTGCTCATCTGTTTTCAATGCAGCTAACCTCGCTTCGTTTCATGTCATCTTCCCACTCATTAAACTATGACAGGTCCTGAAAAAGACGATCATTGCGACACTGTAAAGGGATGAAACTATGGCGCCATGTGCTTTTTTTAAACCATTTTAATAATTTTCACGTTATGTTGTCGGCTCGGAAAACATGTAAATGTGACTAGAAACACCAGGGGCCCGTTGCATAAACTGTTTAGACTAGTCTTAAAAAGTTAGTCATCTAATTTTTTTTCTTCAAGACTGGTCATATATTTTTTAAATTCAGTTATAAAAAGGTAGATTGGTCTTATTTATATTGGAAAAGTAAGACTGATTACCCCTTGGCAACTGCTAGTTGGTCAAACTAGTTCTTAAGACACAGTCTTAACATGGTGGCTAAGTTTATGCAACTGGCCCCAGAGCCTGGAAATGTAAAGCACCGTTCCAGTCGGGCGAGATTTCTGACTGATCAGAAGACTGATATTTTCTCAGAATTGCGAGTTAATATCATGCAATTCTGAAAAAAAGTCAGAATTGCAGGTTTGTATGACACAATTCTGAGAAAAAAAAAGTCACAATTGCGAGATGAACTCACAATTGCAAGAAAAAAAAGGCATAATTGTGAGATAAAAAGTCGCAGTTACCTTTTCAGAATTGCAGGTTTGTATGACACAATTCTGAGAAAAAAAGTCACAATTGCGAGATGAACTCACAATTGCAAGAAAAAAAAGGCATAATTGTGAGATAAAAAGTCGCAGTTACCTTTTTTTTTTTATTCAGTGGCGGAAATGGGCTTCCATAGAAATCAGTCAATTCTACTTAGGGCAAAAATCATAATGGATGAGTAGTTTGTTCCAATATTTTCTATTGCCTAGTTAAAAACGGTTGATAAAACATTTATACTGTATTTAAAAGTATTTTTCTCATCCTACTGATGTATTTGCTCTAGTTTTCCAGATAAAACACACTGAGGTTTTCACGGATGCACTATGAAAGTATCAAGTCGGCTTTAAACTTATCACAGTTTTGGTGTTACAGACACAAATACAGCACTTGACTCACCTTTTCCTCCACTACGTCATACACTGGAAGCTCATCCTCACTGTGAAAGACAAATCACATCAGATTAAAGAAGGGAAATATACACTTGGACTAAACTCAATTCTCTTTTGTTGAAACAAAAGTGTTTAGTCAGACTACTGGACACACAGAGTTTCACAGATGGTTTCAAATAGCCACTAATGTCTGCACACTTTCACATAACATGATGGCTGTACAGGGAGAGAAATCGCATCAATAAATCATACACTGGTTTATGTTGCTGACGTCAAATCTTATCGTCAAATGTATTACTGAAAAAGGAATTACTTTGTTCCACAGGAAGTCCACTCGCTGGATAAATAAACATCACTATTGGTAATGATGCCCCGTGACCCCCACCCCTGAATCTGTTCAAAGTGCGAGATCTTAGTCAGCTACACAAACAGGAAATGACTGTTTCCATGGCAGCCATTTTGGATCTGATCTGGGATATCCATGAGGTAACCCAGGGAAGTCGTGATACGACATTAAGGCTCTGTTCCAAACCCTAGTGAGCTTCCTTTTTGTCTACATAGGCAGCTATATTAATTAAAATTCAAAGTTAGTGAAAATTCAATCAGTGTAATTACTGACCCTTTGTTCATATGGTATTTATAAAGCAAAAACATTAAATCAATGGAAAAAAAGCAAACAAAAATCAAAACAAAACAAACAACTTAAGATACAGAACAAACAAAAGTAAATAATAATAAAACACAAGAACAAAAAGCAAAGTAAAAGAGCAAAAATATATGCATATAAAAATAAAATAAAAATGCAAACAAACATCAAAACAAAAAAGCAAAACACATATAAGAATTAAACAAACAAAAACCCTAAAAACAAAAGACAACAAATCAAAACAAACAAAAAACTTAAGATACAGATACAAAAAATAAATAAATAAATAAAACAA
>NW_015662942.1:134029-165854 GCF_001515625.1 Sinocyclocheilus rhinocerous
CAAATACAGCACTTGACTCACCTTTTCCTCCACTACGTCATACACTGGAAGCTCATCCTCACTGTGAAAGACAAATCACATCAGATTAAAGAAGGGAAATATACACTTGGACTAAACTCAATTCTCTTTTGTTGAAACAAAAGTGTTTAGTCAGACTACTGGACACACAGAGTTTCACAGATGGTTTCAAATAGCCACTAATGTCTGCACACTTTCACATAACATGATGGCTGTACAGGGAGAGAAATCGCATCAATAAATCATACACTGGTTTATGTTGCTGACGTCAAATCTTATCGTCAAATGTATTACTGAAAAAGGAATTACTTTGTTCCACAGGAAGTCCACTCGCTGGATAAATAAACATCACTATTGGTAATGATGCCCCCGTGACCCCCACCCCTGAATCTGTTCAAAGTGCGAGATCTTAGTCAGCTACACAAACAGGAAATGACTGTTTCCATGGCAGCCATTTTGGATCTGATCTGGGATATCCATGAGGTAACCCAGGGAAGTCGTGATACGACATTAAGGCTCTGTTCCAAACCCTAGTGAGCTTCCTTTTTGTCTACATAGGCAGCTATATTAATTAAAATTCAAAGTTAGTGAAAATTCAATCAGTGTAATTACTGACCCTTTGTTCATATGGTATTTATAAAGCAAAAACATTAAATCAATGGAAAAAAAGCAAACAAAAATCAAAACAAAACAAACAACTTAAGATACAGAACAAACAAAAGTAAATAATAATAAAACACAAGAACAAAAAGCAAAGTAAAAGAGCAAAAATATATGCATATAAAAATAAAATAAAAATGCAAACAAACATCAAAACAAAAAAGCAAAACACATATAAGAATTAAACAAACAAAAACCCTAAAAACAAAAGACAACAAATCAAAACAAACAAAAAACTTAAGATACAGATACAAAAAAAATAAAAATAAATAAAACAAAAAGCAAAGTAAAACAAAGCAAAAAAAAAAAAAAACCCACTAAAAATTTTAACAACAACAAAAAAAAACAACTAAAAACTAAAAAACAACAAATCAAAACAAACAAACAAAACAAACCAAAATTAATAATAATAAAACACAGGAACAAAAAAAACAAAGCAAAATAAAGCAAAAATAAATAAAATACAGAGCAAGCAAAACAAAAAACTTACAAAGCAAACCAAAAAGAAAACCGTAAGAAACACTGGCATGTGTTGCCTATCTCACATCTGCATATACTTCCTTGAACCTTTCCAGTTTTGCAACTTATCTTTCAATCTTTTTCAGTCTCTTTCTCTCAGCTACTGTTTTTTTTGTAGCCGTTTTTCTTTCCTCCTGTTTCTCTGCCCCTACAATTATAGAGTCATGATCTGCCAGACACATGTGGCACCCTATAAATATCGCATAGTGCACTGCTGTTTAAGCGGCCTGGGTAAGCCACAAACCTCCCTGCCAGGGCGAGAAGAGAGTAGAACTGAGAAGACAGGAGAGGCCAAAGGAGCAGACAGACACCAAGACAAGGGTGTACAGTGAACGCTCAGACTCTTTGAGCTCTCTGCTGGGTTTCTCCAATACCTGCATCTCCTCACTCATGTAAGATCTCACAGAACAGAATAATGCATGCTTCTTACTGCAGGAATCCGAAGCGGTCCACCGCTTTATACAGATCAAAATTGGCCTCCTCCCACGGCTCCACCTCCGCACTTTCTTTACCCTGAAAGCACAAATAACACAAAGCTGTGAGTACACATCAGTTGAGGCACTGTTTTAGTGTGTATGTGTGTGTGCGAAGTTGCTGTAGGCTTGAGTTCTCAAAGCGTAAGGCTCTACTGATCTGTGAATTTGTTGTTCATACATATTTAAGGCAGGTAATGAGGGGTGGACAGGTTCAGTATAACACAAATAAACAATTCAAACAGCAGAAATAAAGAGAGAGGGGTGCCTAGGGCAGAAACAGATCATCCTTGAGTAAGAACAGTGTGTTTACAAAAGTAGAAAGACACACGAGTCGTGTTTTTACCACACATACGCACAGCTTTTTAATTTTTTTCCCCATTTTTCTAAACAAACTTTTTCTAAGGTTAAACTTGTGCAGTTAATTCTGAGCCGCTTGACATAGAGACTTCATTTAAAATTAGTTTTGTATATATTTTCATTCTTTAAGGAGCAGACAATTAAAAAAAAGATTCTGTAGAGGAGCTGGTGCGGACTGATTACTTCACTTTAAGTGGGGATTGAAATCTGACGCTCCACTTCACTCTCAGTTCCAGTCTGTGGCTGCTTCTGGAACTATTTTCATTCGCAAAAAAAGACTGACCTGCAGAACCATGCCTATCAATGAAAACAAGGCGGTGAGATAAAATATGTACAGTCCATTCATTAGGTTGACATCAGCCATGCACCAATGTTAAAATTCATAATTATAATCATAAGCCAACGATGATTTTGATAGATAACCGATAAATAGACAATATTAAAATTGTATACTACTTTGTGAAACAAATTTATAAAAATAAAATAAATCTAAATAAATAAATACAATTATTATAAAATATGGTAATAAATGAATAGTAGTAGTGGTGGTAGTAGTAGTAATAATAATAATAAATACATAAAAATACATAATATAGACATTTTCAACACTTTGCGTACACTATGCACATCTACTCTGACTAATGACAATTTTTGAGTCACATTTTCGATGCGTTACATAAGCATGTGAAAAGAAAGGTGAAGCACTTTACCCACTGACAAAATCATTCATCCCAAAAGCCATTAACCTGTCAGGCCAATAACTAACTGTCTATATATGCAATATGTGCACTTTGTCATGTTGGCAAGAACATCTTTGCAAATTTAAATGTAACGCAAATGTGAAGGTCTTAATAGATCTGGGAAGCCTGGAGAATGAGAAAAAGAACAGGAGGGATCAATCGGCAGAAGCGAGAACAAGAGTGGGAGTCATAAAAAAGAATGAGTATGAAAGAAACCGAGAATCGGAGACAAAATATGAACTGGTACAGAGAGAAGCCATATCAAGGGCACATGCACACACAATCATTTATCTCCGTCTCACCCTCTGGTGTGTGTCACAGGCATAAATTTACAGTGGGATATGATAATCTGATAGCATGTCACAGTGACATGGCTGTGGGAAATATTTCGGCCAGCGACACGTGCCAAGGACGTACCCCTCCTCCACTGTTTTTTCTCATGTCTTTCTGCATTTAATTATCCCTCTTGAGAAAATGACCTCACAAGAACAATATTACATGTAATAACAAGTTTACATTTGATAGTTGGATAACATTTGACATTTAAACAATGATTAAATTACATCACTACCTGGCTCAGTGGCATTCACACTTCCCTTCTGTTACTTCCTTCTGAAATGTTCCATGAAAACGTGACAACACCCACATCTAGATCCTAAACAACATGAACATCAGTGGCACGAGTTCCAGGATATACATAATAAAGTTTGTTGCAGATGCGCTGCTTTGATGGCTGTAAATGCGATGCTTTTAGGACACATCTTCTCAGAGAGGGTTTTATTGTGCTGACAGTCCAACTGTTACTGTTGGGAAGGAAGTTGGACTCTAAATTCATCCCTTTTAACACACCGCTCTGGGGATAAATCAGTGAGTTGAATTCAGTGATTCAGTCTGTGAACAAATGATTCAGACTGTTTTTGTTAAATCAGACTGAAGTGAACGATTTCTTCATGAATGAGACATCTCAACTTTTTCTTAGCAGGTCTAAAAAAATTCACGAGACTTTTAGTGAATAAAGACTTACATTTCAGTCTGTAGAAGATATTGTTTGGCTTCTGAAAAATATAGTACATGAATCATACATGCACTGCTTTTATGCTGTTTTGCTTGCTCATTCTGGAGCCTGAAAGCTCCAGTCCTCTTTTACTTTCATTAACAATGCACAAAACACAAATACAAACCAAACAGAAAAAGGAACAAAACGAAACAAAACAAAACAATACAACAATTAAAAAACAAACAAACAAAACAAAAAATAACCCAAAACAAAACAACAACAACAATAAAAACCCCAAACCAAACCAAACACTTTATTTTAAGGTCCAATTCTTGCTATTTACAAACCATCAACTACATCTTTTGCCTCAATAAACTCCTAATTTGCTGCTTATTAATACTTAGTAAGGTAGTTGTTAAGTTACTCAAAAAAAGATATATTTTGAGAATTTTCATTCATTCATTCATTCACTCACTCCACTCACTCATTCGTTCATTCATTCATTCACTTCACTTCACTCACTCACTCACTCACTCACTCACTCACTCACTCATTTCACTCATTCATTCATTCCTTCAGTGGAAGTCAATGGCCACCAAAACTGGTTACCAACATTTTTCTAAATATCTTTTGTGTTCTTCAGAAGAAGGTAAGTCCTACAGGTTTGTTTGATTTTAAGGTCCAATTCTTGCTATTTACAAACCATCAACTACATCTTTTGCCTCAATAAACTCCTAATTTGCTGCTTATTAATACTTAGTAAGGTAGTTGTTAAGTTTAGGCATTGGGTAGGATTAGGGATGTAGAATATGGTCATGCAGAATATGTGCTTTAGAAGTACTAATAAACAGCCAATACGTTAATAATAGGCATGCTATCAAAACTAGTTAATAGTGAAAATTGTTCCCTATACTAAAGTGTTACCAACAAAACAAAACAAACCAACCAATAAATAAATAAACCAAACCAAACAAAAAAACAAAACAAAAAAGTTATTCTTCAGAAATAAAATCATACATGTTTTGAATAACATGAAGGTGAATAAATAGCTTTTTTTTTTTATAAACAGAATAAAGAATAAAATAGAATTTAAATTGTTGGCCAAACTACTATAAATTTTAGGGCATTAGGAGCTAATAGTGCAAAAATGTAACAATTTAAAGGGTAAAACTAGCAGTTTAGAGGGTGAAAAAATATGTGTGTAAAAAAACACATAACATAAGAGCATAGGTGTTATGCTTTCTGAGTCAAGAGACGAATCCCAGTGTACGGGAGCATATCACAATCCAATTAACAGACACGTTACAGAATTAGAGCCCCCTAATGAGAGCTCAGATTACACTTAATTTAAACGATCAATTTACAAACCGGACACGCGCGAGAGATTTCATGAGGAAAAAAAATCACGAAACCCTTTAGTGAAAACACACATTACTCTTACAACAGTCACAGGAAGTCATAACGTTCTGAGCTGATATCTATTACCACATGATCATTATTGTATTCATGCAATATAAGGTTTAATTTTCCTTTTAGTGCCACTTTCTTTCCTGTAAGCTTACATACTTGACAAATATGTATTTTAACAAGTGTATCTTCTGGAAAGTCTGTAAAGATACAATGCCAGACGTGACTTAAGGATAAAAGTTGGCCTCCCAACATGAGTGATATACACGACAGCCGGTGAGAACAGGTGTTTCACAGGATAGCTGTTATAATAAAACATATTCTAACGCCCTATTGATGCCCTATTCTCTGTGGCATTCTAAATCAGAAACATAACAGAAATGTTTGCTAAAAATCTGACAATGTTTTAGCAACAGATGACAATACAGAGAATCTTCCAGATGAAAACTGCAGGTTGTGAACTATGATGGAAGGAGGTATCTGGTTGGATCAGAGCATGTGTTTACTGTGTTTCAGTTTTTCTTGGAAGTGGATTGGAGGGTATTTGGCTGGTGAGTGAATGGCAGCTGTTTTCTCTCACCTTTTCATATTTGGCAAGTATCTCTGCTCGCTCCTGTTCCAACTTCACTGCAGCATCCTGCTCGGAATCAGACGCTGGAAAAAGAAACAGAGAGAGACCAATTAGCTGCAATTTTCACTGTCCACTATGTGAATCATCTTTAATAAGCCTGGCTTACAGAAATTTAGAGAAAAGACCTCTTTGCACTTTGAAACACACACACACACACACACACATTCTCTCTTTTCTATCGGCTACAGCATAGCAACAAGTGGCTGTTCAAATAGGTCTGAGCCAGTATGTGGCTCTCAAGGGCAAACTGCGTCATTCACATCCAAAGCAAACAACTTTGGTCTGCTTTTATAGGAAGGTTCCGGTTTCAGTACAAGCTCTATGGACAGCATGTCTACATTATGCACAGAAAATATTGTAGACGTGTCCCTCAGTTTGTAAAGAATTTAAGAGACTAGATCGAAAGTCTTCTCAGTTTGCAAGAGCAGTAAAATAATAAAAGCTAATAAAAAGATGAAGCCAAGAATTCACAACCCAGCATTTGGTAAGTTTAAAAAAGCTTTTGCCACAGATGATATCAAAGAGTATATATATATGCTGAAACTCAAAAAAAGATATATTTTGAGAATTTTCATTCATTCATTCATTCACTCACTCCACTCACTCATTCGTTCATTCATTCATTCACTTCACTTCACTCACTCACTCACTCACTCACTCACTCACTCACTCATTTCACTCATTCATTCATTCCTTCAGTGGAAGTCAATGGCCACCAAAACTGGTTACCAACATTTTTCTAAATATCTTTTGTGTTCTGCAGAAGAAGGTAAGTCCTACAGGTTTGGAACAAAATTAATGTTCGTTTTCACAAATACTTTAAAAAACACAAGCATGCCATTTCTGCTTTAATAACCCTCCAGAACATATTGTCCCGTAGACATTAAAAGCTAAATGAAAAGAAATGATTTTCTGTAGTACTTCACAGTATTTCAGCGTCACTGTTGACAAAGCTTCGCTTGTATCGAGCCTGGCTGGCACATTCCCACAAAAGCAGCACGTAATAGGAACTAGAGTGAGATAAGAGAACACTGTGTGTTTGAGGGCAATAAAGCACCCTACTGGATCCCAGTCTGGACTTTGATGTTGTCTATACAGTGTGTTGACACACAATCAGATGGAAACATTCTCCTGTGAAGAGCTCTGCAGTGGGGATGTTGATGTAGGTTGGGCTTTCACGCGTATTCAATGTGTCCTGCTACTAGTGCACAAACACGTCTATTTTTCTCATGCAGCAAGCCTATGAAATTACAGCCAATCACATGGAGTGGTCAATCATTTCCTCTCCAGAAATTAGGTTAACGCTGCCACTTCCTGTTTGGCCTGGTTCCCTTTCTGAGTGTATTTCGCAGGCAACACTTACTTACAAAGGCTTCCATCAGTTTTCTGCCCTTGGGTCAAAGCCAGCCAGATTCCCTTGCTTGATGAATAGGCTTTTAAAGTCAATGGAATTTTTATGGAAAGATGCTGTTTGTTTGTGTGAGTGTGTGTGTGTGTTCAGTGTATTTAACAGATGCAAGTAGAATAAATAAAAGCACATAGAGAAGATGAGATGAGACAAAATGTGATGTGATGAGACAAAATGAAATAGCATGGGGCAATGAATGAGATTAGACAAGAAGAGTGAAGATTAGATAAGAAGAGACTGGGTGTGAAGAAGAGAAAAGAGAGTATATAAGTGAGATGATAAAAGATTTGAAAAAAGAAACCAGATGTATGAGTATGTAAAACATGAGACAAGTAGAGAACAGAAGAGATAATAGTGCTGGGCGGTATGACCAAAAATTTATATCACGGTATTTTTCAAAATTATACCGATTTCACGGTACATGACGGTATTTTTTTTTCATGCATGACCGGGTGTTAACCATATTTTCTACTGATTGAGAGAGGAAATACTGCAGTATATTGACTTAGAATGCCCTATTTTACTGTCACGATGAGTGAATATTGTCAAAAAATACCACACTAAATAGTGACTAAACACGACCCCTTTTAATACATGTTAACCAAGTTTCGGAACTTTCACACTTAGTAACACACACAGCTGTTCCGTCACCACAGTGCAACAGTGAAAAGGGACCTTTTTCAAACAGTGTCGCGTTCCGAACGTTGTTTAAGCGGCATATTGCGGTATTTTAAAAATTCATATCACAACACAAATAAACACCGGTATTCTGTATGAACCGGTATACTGCCCAGCATTAAGAGATAAGATGAGAAAATACTAGATAAGAAAAAAAGAGATTATAAGAAAGAAATGAGCATGTATGATAAAGTAATATATGAGATGAGACAAGCATATTAGAGACAAGATTTAATTCTGTGAGAAATTAGCCAAGATGAGAAAGGAAGAGTATGTGAGATGAGAAGAGACTAGAGCTGTTCAATTAATCGAAATGCAGTCTTGATATAAATTTTGGCTTTATGAAAATACAATAATCGAAATAAAACGATTATTATGCCCCATTCCACCCCCCTTTCCAACGGTGCACTTTTGCTCCTCCAAAAAAAAAAAAAAAACTTAACATGCAAATCAGTAAAATAATGTAATGTGATTTTCGCAAAATGGGACGTGCTTGATTTATTAATATTTATTAGATTTGTTTGTGTTTTTAAAAGCGCGAAAGAGAACTTGCAATGTTCTTTGCATGCAATCCGACATGGAACAGAACACCGACATGTAAAGTGAACTTTTAGCTTTTGGAGCTCTTAAAGCGACAACAGGTAATATTCCTTCTGCCATCTGTAATATTAATCAAACAACAAAAGACAAATAGAGAATCACTCACTGCTCTTGACTGAAGGACTTTTGTAGCTTTAATAAGAAACAAAGCAAGTTTAATTCTTACAGTAAAGCACTGTTTGATTCATCTGTATATTTTTTTCTATTGTTTTTGACCTTTGCTTATTTGTTTTATTGTATTACTGACTGTTTATTAATTAATAGTTTTTGAGGACTTTTTTTAACTCATATGTTACCTTAGTATTCTGCTGGTATTGAGATTTGTGAAATTTCGCTGGTATCTAAAATGTAGACGTCATAGCAATCTTATTTATAGAAAATGTATATTTGATATATATTGCTATCTTTAAATTAATCACTCATATAAAGTTTTGGTCATATGACCCACAAATAATTGTATTAAATAATCGTGATTACAATATTGACCAAAATAAATAAATATTGATTATGATTTTTTGCCATAATCGAGCAGCCCTAGAAGAGATTTGCAGAGAAAAGATGAGAAGACATTATGTGAGAGAGTATTTAAGAGAAGAGACAAGATGAGAAATGAAGAGAGCAGAAAAAAAAAGAAAAAAAAAGGATTTTTGCAGCCGATACTGAGTACCGAGTTCTTGTCATGGTGATCGGCCGATACCGATGCTGATTCTGATGCTTCAAGCTTTATATAGACGTTTCATCAGGCGCACGCGCCTGGCCCGGCCCGGCCCGAACTTAACTTCCGGTCTGTGTTTGTTTATCAGTCTGGCTATGGCACTGGCTTCAAACGCAGTTAAAGTTAAAGTGATGAGTAGACTGAAGTTGGGCTCAGGTGGTTGTGCTGTGGGATCTGTTTCCCATACATTTATTTATTTGTGGCGCTCTCCACAATCCGACCGATTTTCCAAAAGGCTTCGTTGAATAAACTTGAGCACTTACTGCACATTTAAAAATCAAAACGAGGCGCGGGGGTTTTTATATCACTGTATTTCTGAAGGAAGACTATCTTTAGAAAGTCATTTTCATTTCATCTTTCATGTTATATGCCTCATAAAGCAGAGTTTGTGAGCTCAGCGCTGCTTTGTGTAGGCCTACAGCTGTTACCGGGGAAACCTCTGTTTCTCCCACTTTAAAGCACCACCTGCTGGCAGAGAATGAATTTGCATCTTCAGTAAGTCCGTCTGATTTACGCAGCAAACATATTTTGCTTTTCCTATATCCACGTGCGCTGCGGATAATTCGCGGGTCGGGTAATAAAATGCATTCTGATTATTTGCGCGTGGGTCGCGGGTGGATAAAAATAAATCATATATAATGCAAATATTAACTACATTTTTTTCACGAGGCAGACGATTTTGTGTGTGCGTGTGTTCGTTCGCCTGATCGGGAAGTGGCAGACAGAAACGGTGACATTCCAGATAAAGTTTGAAAGGAGTAAAGCCTGTGTTAATGCTATTGAGTAGGCTAATATGGTCAAAGAAGATATTTTGTTTTATAAATAAACGTTCATTTAAAAGCAGCCCATGATCAGCGATACGGCTCAGACGAGGTTTTGTTCCGTCCTCCATGCTGTGCCAACTCACAAAAGACTATTTTTAGTCAAGCAGCGTGGAGAGCCGCTTCAGAAACGTGCCGCGGCTGCAGTATAAACACAAGCACTGACTAGAGCGGCCGCGATCAGCTCCGGTTCCTGTGGAGATGTAACGCGCCGCAGACGTGTGCAGTGAGGCGCAGATCAGCTCTAACGTCACTGAATCTGCTGTTAAAAATTAACCATCCATTCATCATCATGCAAAACATACACGACAAATAGCGAATTTTTCATTGTTTCTCAGTGAGGCGCAGATCAGCTCTAACGTCACTGAATCTGCTGTTACAAAAATTAACCATCCATTCATCATATCATCATGCAAAACATACACGAGAAATAGCAAATTTTTCATTGTTTCTCAAAACGTCATAGCATTTTCACACCGGCAATGACATGACTGTGGCTCAGGCGTTGACGTCATCAAATTGCGATCGGTACGTGAGATCGGCCAAATAGTGAGTACCGATCGAGTCATGAAATGTGATTATCGGCCGATACCGATCTCTGGCCGATCGATCGGAGCATCCCTAGAAAGGAGTAATGCATATGAAAGAAGAGAAAATATATTATGTCTGAGACAAAATGAGACAATTGAGCAGAGATGAAAAGAGTATGTGAGAGAAAATGAGATAAGAGACTGAGATAAGAAAAGAAGAGTTTGTGACAAATGAGATGAAACAAAAGAATACAAGATTATATGAGAGAAGAGAATATATGAGAAGAAGATAAGAGAGTAAATGAAAGAAGCGAAAATATAGTATGTAAGAGACAAATCGAGACGAGAACAGACAAGAAAAGAAGACAGTAGCTTACATGGCTGGTGGACTTAAAGCTCTGGGGCCTCCACGGCATATTAGCATTCACTCAGCGCCATGTTTCAGCTCAACACTCTCTCGTTCATACTCCATACATCAGTCTGACAGCTCACGCTGAGCGTATGTGAGCACCAGCGTATTTAGAGATGAGCGAATGTTCTCTGAGGCCTCTGCGGCAGACACGTCGTACACGAGAATGAGAAGCATTTCAATCCCTCTAAATTGTCATTTGTCAGATTAACAGCGCTCATTCACATGGATAAGAGTGAAGAAATCACAGCTCATCTTCACTTAGGATTTCCAGAGCTGCACTGTTCAGCACAGATACTGCAGCAAGCTTACTAGAGACGCAATTAGTGTGAATTATGAAGGAAAGACTGCAGCAATGATGCTATCCTCAATTTTCGAAATGGAACACGTCTCAGCTAATATTATTAAATGTGCATAAATGTGTGCATGAGAAATGCAAAAGTTAGCTTAGCACTTTAAAGCTAGGGTAGGCAGTTTCAGAGGCTAGGAATAGCAAGTTAGCTTTGAAAGCATAAGATCCAACCCTCCCTGCAAATCACTCTCCAAAGCCACACCTCCTGTAGGCAGACCAAGGAGAGTCTAACCAATGACTGCTTTGGTGGAGGGTTGAATGTGACGCTGTCAGATTAGAAAACATTACAGTAAACAGCGCATGATATTCAATAATAACGGCTTCTATTCTTGCTCGGTTTGCAATAGCGTAATGGAACGCACTGATTACATATCATGTCTGCATGTACAGGGTGCATGGAGGTCTGCAAATCCATACGCTGACAGGCAGATAGGACAGCCTATCGTAGCCCTCGGACCGAGGGATATGATTGGACAAACATTTTATGGTCTTACGCCTTCCACGGACGATATCAATACATATAAATACATTTAGACCACTTAACTTAGTGATTGCTATGGGAATGTTTAGAGACTTTCAACCAGCATTACAAAAAAAAGTTATTGAACCAAATCTCCTACCCTGCCTTTAACGCAGCAGGAATCATTCCTCAAGTCCGGGTATGCGTACTTTCCTATCACACTGTATGCCAAAATAAGCATACCAAATACACACTATTTGCGAAACAGAAAGCAAGAAAACCTAGATCATGTACTACTTCCACTGGGATTCTGAAGTTTACATCCAATTGACATTTTGCAATCCTATGAGGGCATGGGAGCTGAAGAGCTGTCAGTTTTGAAAAGTTGACTAACTAAATAAATAGTAATAGTTGACTAAATAAATAAATGGCGGAAAACCGTGAGCTGAGAAACTCATTTCTGTAGCACAACTTGTAAGTTCTACAGGTACCAAGAAAGTTGTTCCTCATGCTTGATTGTTCATGTTTAACATTACTTTAGTAAATTATTTTCACGATTGCTGGTAGTTGGTCAACAAACATCCAGGTCACAGGACAATGCCAACAGTGGAGGATTTAATGTATCTAGGAATGCATTCATTCAAATGACCCAAATAACTGAAGTAAGCATCTTCATCAACGGTAGTAAAATTCTTTTTAGATAATTTTAGATGCAGCTGAGTGTCCTGAGCTCACCATTATAAAAGCAGTTGACCCAAGTTTAACATCCCCTCACTACAATTTGTCATTGCATTGAAAAAACAAAACAAAAAAGCATATTGACATATTAGCTGTGTCACATTTCCAAGTCTGTACTTACAATGTAAAGGTAATTTTTCTTAATGTGCACGTGAATAAAAGAATATATTCCTGTAAGCACTGGGAAACGTTAACGTGTTACCGTTTCTGCTTTATGCATAGTTTTTTTGGTTTCTTCCTGTGTGTATGCCAAAGATTCTTGTGTATGCGTGACATTTTGTTTGTTGTGCTAATATGAATGTCTTTCTTTTTGTACAGCAAAGATCACTGTAGGGTAAGAACACCATTCAAGAACAAAAGTAATGTACAGCAATGTTTTTTTGTGCTAGGAATCACACTGTAAAATATTTATCAAAGTTGTAAATAAAACAAGAACTAGTACATTTTACAACACTATTTCAGTTTTTTGACTTCAGAATTTCACATATAATTTAATTAAAATTGTTCCTTGTCGCTTCTTTCTAACTGTATAAATTTACTAGCGATTTCTCAGTGAAATTTTTTTTGTGTACAGATGTGGCCATTAAGAATGCGATACATTTCACTTAAACATGTTTATCAAAGTGTTCTCATAAAGATGACAAGAAAGATGACGATAAAGAATGTTGTGTAATGTGAGCAGTACAGCAGTTCCAGTAATCTGACAGTAGTGTAGTGAGGACACAGCCTAAATAAATCACACAGACACAGACACACACACACACACGTCTCTCTAGTGTGCAGTAAGAGTAACACATGCTCTTCTGTTCATTCTTTCACTCTGGCATCTTTGCCCTCACAGACGATTCCACTCAGATTCAAGAGCCGTCCACCTTTGTCACACACACACACACAAACACACGACACTGTCTGACACCATTCAACAAAGAATCATACAGCTCTAAAAGGAAGTCAGTCAGGCAGACATTCCCTAGCTATTTTTATCAACACTTTAGGAACTTATTTCTAATTTTTCCCTCTTATAAAACTCCCTCCCCAGTTCCCCAGAATGTTCTTCTGCCTCTCTCAATCTCTCCACCTCTTTTTAGCGTGAAAATACCCAGAACTTCCTCAGAGTGGTATTTTCAGTGGTGTGATGTCAATGAATGGTCTGGATCTTTATGACTTTACGCACACACACAACCCTGTTAAGCATCTGTCATTAAAGCTCACTCACACACTCGTACATGGGCGGCTTCAAGCCGCAAACAGCAAGCCATCATTCAAATCATAGCTTCTGTACGTCAAGTTCAGCCCACGATGGAAAAGATGCACTGTACAAATCAGAGCTCTAAAAGCAATGTTCTTTAATATAATTTCAGCTTGTCCCTTAGTTTGTAAAAACATAAAAATAATGTTTAATGCATTTAGAAGTCTATGGTGCAAAGATTTTTTTTTTTTTTTAGATTAAACATTACAATACACCTAGGTTATTTTCGTAAACGAAAACTAAGACTAAAACGATTGATGAAAAAACAATTTCGTAAACTGAAATAAAATAAAAACGTCAAAAAATTTGAAAAACTAAAACGAAACGAAACTAACAACAGGTATTGAAAAACTAACTGAAATAAAATAATAATTATCAAAAATAAATAATCGTTTTCGTATTCATTACGTTCTCACCCCTTGGCGGAAAAATATACGAGCTGCATGTTTGCCTCACTAAGGTAAAATTATGCCTACGTCTTTCTTTGGCATGCGCTCTGGAAGTGATGTTAATTCTGCTAAACTTTAATTAAAACTGAAACTAAACTATATAAAAACTAAATAAAAATGCGTTCACAAAATAAAAACTAAACTAAAACTAACAAAAATATGAATGAAACTAATAAAAACTAAACTGAATTTTATAGCAAATTTGAAAACGATATTAAAATAAAACTAATTTAAAAATTCAAAACTATATTAACCTTGCAATACAGTTTTAAAATCATCTACAGCATGATCTAAACATCTAAAAATCTAATCTAAACACTATGCCAGTTAACATGACAACTTAAATAAATTTGTTATCATTTATTTATGTAGATTATGTATTTACAGTACGATTTAATTTATTAAGTGTTTAAAGCATTTTTAATGAAAATCAAAGGCATTGTACTGGGTTAAAAGTTACAATACACACAATTAAATTAAACATTGTGTCTGTTAACATGACAATTTATTAAACCAATTATTAATGAATTATTAAGTTATTTATTTAAAAAATAAAATAAAAAATATGTAGTTTATTAAATGCAAATTGAATGTTTACGGGAGGCCAAACAAACTTAACATTACATTTGATTTATTCAAAGTAAATTGCAGTAATATTTTCGTTTATCAACCATGACAAAGCAAATGCCTAATATGCAGTTACAGTACATGCTGTATTTATGCCAAAAACTAATTTTTTAAAAACTTTTGTGCAATAAACACACACTATGAGTTTGTGCTGAAGATATTAGCAATCACAGACTCATTACACTTTCTGTCTTCATCTTTTTCTCAGTCAAACTCCTCTTTCGCGCTCTCTCTCTCATCTGAGTGCAAGTAACTGTAATGTCAGGCCTGAGTGGTGACACGCTCATTTCCCGCCTGTTGTTCTCTCCTCTTGACTTATACATCATTTCTTCCTTATTTTATCCTTAATGAAAGGATGGAGCAGAGACCAAGGGCACACACGGTCGAAAAACAAATCGAATGTCTGACAGATCAATCTCATGCGGTTATTGCTGCTACGCTTCTACCGTGACACGTTGCTTTCAAATGTAGATGTTGAGGAATAAAGATGGTGTGAAAACAAACAAGAACCCACCACAGTCTGCATCTTTTATGACATATATTTGAACAGACTCAGTCTCTGCTTTTTGCTCTTATTTTAATAAACAGATAAAAGGACAGCTATATGGAGCAAAAATAACTAGAGATCAAGATTCTGATTATTTTAATAGTGTGTCCAATCACAAATTTGTAGAACCTATTTCTGATTTGACACATATTAAACATTAAGCTACATCAACACATATCATTTATTAAAGGGATAGTTCATCCCAAAATGAAAATTCTGTCATTAATTACTCACCCTCATGTCGTTCCAAACCCGTTAAGATCTTCGTTCATCTTCGGAACACAAATTAAGATAGTTTTGATGAAACCTGAGAGCTCTCTGACCCTCCCATAGACAGAAACACAACTGTAATGTTCCCAGGTCTAGAAACATAGTAAGGACATCGGTAAACCAGTCCATGTGACATCAGCGGCTCAACTTCAATTTTTCAAAGCTACGAGAATAGTTTTTGTGTGCAAAGAAAACAAAAATAACGACTTTATTCAACAATTCTTCTCCCCCGAGTTACTGTCTTCCGCCATTTTGGAGAGTATCACAACGCATACGCACGCTTTACCCTAAGCGTAAACAACGCTAATTACGTTGATTATGTTCAAGCGCGCGCTTTCCCCCTCAAACGTAAACAACACTGATTATGTTCTTGGGTACTCTCCAAAATGGCGGAAGACATAACTCGGGGGAAAAGAATTGTTAAATAAATTGTTATTTTGTTTTCTTTGCGCACAAAAAGTATTTCCGTAGCTTCGCAAAATTGAAGCCGCTGATGTTACATGGACTGTTTTACCGCTGTCCTTACTACGTTTCTGGACCTGGGAACATTACAGTTGCGTTGATGTCGATGGGAGGGTCAGAGAGCTCTCAGCTCTATCAAAAATATCTTAATTTGTGTTCCTAAGATGAACAAAGGTCTTATGGGTTTGGAACGACATGAGGGTGAGTAATTAATGACAGCCTTTAATTAACACCCTTTAAATATTCATGTATAAAGTTGTTCTTTAATGCGACATTCATCAGTTAATCCAACATCGATAGACCAATAACCAATTAAAGTGGAAAAGTGCAAACTTCTGTAACAAATCAGTCAAAACAATGGTAGCTAAACCTAAGAACTGACATCATAATGAAATGTAATGATGTCATAGAGCTACTGTTTAAAGAGAGAGATGAATGATGTCATCGGATCTTACCTGGCTCAATTTCTTCATGATCTGTGTCGCAATTCAGATTTTTGGTATGCATGAGTGTGACGAACACTCACACCCACACTAACACGGTATCAGTTTTCTTTACTCGCCATGATAAAAGTCAACTTTCAGCAGCTAAAGAAATCCAGTTTCTTATCGCTCCGAGTCAAATAAGACACGAGGGAGAGGCAGAGAAAGAGGAGAAAAGAGAAAGAAATGGAGAAAAGAGAGGAATGGTGGGCAAAGATGACAGCAAGGAGGAAAGAAGGCAACGAGACGCGTTCTGACAATACGGCTGTTTGTTTACTTCAGAGATACGTCACGCTTCAGACCCACACACTACATACCAGACTGACTAACAAACAAGAGCTCCTATTCACACACACACACACACACACACACACACACACACACTTTACAGATATCTTAGTGGTTGAAATGTAAACTTGCTTAGGTAAATCTTAACATGTGTCCGATATAGTTTCCTAAAATCAACTGTCTCAAAATGTGCCAAGATACCTAAGTGTGCAGTCAAAAGATGTCAATATGAACATTTCTTCAATATAAAAAATTAGACACTATCCACATTCTTCTTATGGCTCTATGCTGTCAACGATTGTCTCATTTGTCTATTTTTAGTTCTCCTAAAAAATTGTAGGAGAAACATAACATACTTTTTATATTTGAATGAACTATATCTCAAGACCTCATTAACGTTTCCTTTGAACAATTTTCCTTTGAGATGACAACATAACTGATTAAGTTTTCCTTGTAGTAATAATGCAGTGTGGGAGGAAAAGAAAAAAAGAAGGCAGATTATTACAAGTCAGAACAGAAAAAGAACGAGAGCAAAAGAAAGAACAGAACCAGAAATAGAAAAGGATGTGAAGAGCAGTGGATAAATTATTTACCACTTTTCTCGTGTCACACCACTGACCTGAGACTAAACACTTGGTTCTATTAACCAATCAGATGACAGAATCAGCCCCTTCCACTTACGAACAGCCATGGCATATTCCATGGCATATTATTGTTTGCATGTTAGCATAAATATCAATCCAAACGTATTACCATAAAATTCATTATTTCTGAAATCTGAAAAAGTCGATAGAGAACCATTACCAAATTATCTTCTTCTGTAAGGGATTTTACTGAAAAAGCGGAAAAAGGTTCTTCAGACTATTATAAACGTATTACCATAAAATTCATTATTTCTGAAATCTGAAAAAGTCGATAGAGAACCATTACCAAATTATCTTCTTCTGCAAGGGATTTTACTGAAAAAGCGGAAAAAGGTTCTTCAGACTATTAAAATGTTTTTCACACTGGGAATAAAATTGTTATTTTAAAAGGTGTTTACAAAAAGGTTCTTTGGGGAACCAAAAATGGTTCTTCTATGGCATTTATACATAAATACCCTTTTGGTATCTTTATTTTTAAGAGTGTAGGATACAAGATTTAACAGCATGCAAGGGACACAGACTCCAACTGCCAGGAAGCTAGTAAAAAATGATAGGAAATGAGTTTGCAAATGCAACAACATAAATAAGTTGACATTATCAACCAGAAACTGTCACTTTGAATCCAATGGTCTACAAAAGGGGCCCGTTTTACAACTCACACACACACACACACACACACACACACATACAAACACAAAAAAAGGCTGATAAATGGGGAAGTTGGTAGAGGAAGTGAACAACAATATAAAGATGTCAAATAGCTTTTAAGTAAGACACAAATACACACACACCCACACACAATAACAGTGAAATTAGCTCATTTCACACTAACCGGGAGATGTCACATCATACTTTCTTAATAAAAAACCCCCTGAGGCAAACATATGTGAGTATGTAACCATGAGCTATATAGGCGCAGATTGCAGGGGACTTGCGTGGATTGCTAAATCCAGGGTTGAAATTGAAGACGGAACAATGCAAAGCAGACTTCTGTTTAGTTGATTCAAGGTCGCTGTGTTTCACAAGAGCGGATGCTCCTTTGTGAAGCAACTGCACACACATAAATAAACATGCACAGATTGGAAGGTGCAGTCCATGTCTTAAATTAATACATTCACTCGAAAATCTGTCATCAGTTAAATTATCATGTTTTTCCAAACTCATTTCACCTTCTGTCTTTCATAGAACACAATAGGATACATTTTGAATAATGTAAATGCTGCTCTTTTGAAAAGTGTGGCAGGGGAAGATTTTCAACAAATAATGACGTAAATTTCGATCTGTTCCTGTTGGCCAATATATGGATGATATCGGTAACAGTAATTTTACATACATAATGCCATTAATATGCCATAACAGGCAATGATATAGCATAGCTTAGTTTGAAATCAAGGATTTCAAGTACTCATAAATATCCAGTGATAGCCAAACTCTCTTGTCTTCCAATAGGGTATATGTCGGACGCCTCCTGACCAAACCCGGAAAACAGGTCTCATTGCTTCCACTTGCAGAGAACGTGTTAACAGCCACATTAAATAATGGCGATATCTATGGACTTTTAAGGTAAACAGTTAAACTAGCTAGCTGTTTTTAATGTAGACGTTTTATTCAATTTTTATATCTAAATATTAGTGAAATGAATAAAAATACAAATCTTTTAGATATCAATCCTCATATGTGATGGACAATGATCATCTTTGTATCTACTTTGAAGGCATCGTGAGTAAAACAGCTTCACATTTAATGAACCATATGCAAAACTCTTGAACCGGAAGCAATGAAACCAATTTAACGAATACAGAAGTCTATTGCGCATAACCCCTAATCACCCAGATGGACTGTAATACAGAGTACATGCTTTTCTGCAATCTACACATGCACACTTCTGAGGATTTAACAGGAGGATTACCTAAAGGTTTCACAAGGTTTGTGTAATTAAAACTGAGATTCAAAGATTCACTTAATTTATATAATTGCTTATTAATGTATATTAGAAAGTATTATAGAATTTGCCTTTATATAACTAATAATAGAAAGGTAAACACTAAGACACTTCTTTTCATTTATTGCTTACTTTCATTGTTTAAAGGGGTCATATGATGCGATTTCAAGTTTTCCTTTCTCTTTGGAGTGTTACAAGCTGATTGTGCATAGATAAGATCCCTGAAGTTGCAAAGACTAAAGTCTCAAAACCAAAGAGATATTCTTTATCAAAGTTAAGACTCTGCCACGCCCCCCTAAAACGGCTCATTCTAACACGCCCCCACATATCTACCCCACTATGTGGAAATATTTGCATAATCCCGCGGGACTTTGTAGCAAACGAAGTGTTTGAGAGAGGCGGGGCATAGAGGACCTACAATAATGTACAGTATTTGAAAAATAATGTGTTTTTTGAACATTAAAGCATGGCAACATATTCTGTTACACCAAATACACAAAATAATGATCTTTAAAAAAGCATCATATGACCCCTTTAATACAGAGACCCACACATGACATGCAGGGGAAAAAAAGTAAATCGTGCACACAATTTCCTAATTCGTTTCCTCGGTTTAAGTAAATCTTTTGCTCAATATAATAATTTGTTCGACTTCCAGTTGCTGCTATGTTATGGACAGGGACAATTTAATTGTGTTTTATTTTGAGTTGGCAATGAGTTATAGAGACATTCTCAAAAGCCTTGCAGCGTTGCATGAAATCATTTTAAACTGTATTGAGAAAGTGGACAGGAAGTAGAACAAATTATTCTTTCCTACGCACAATTTACTTAAAACAAGAGCATAAGTTATTATTTTGTGTGCACAATTAACTAAAAAACAAGGGAACAAATTATTATATTGAGCGCACAAATTACTTAAAACGAAGGAACGGATTTGTAAATCGTCGCACAATTTAGTAAACCGATGGAACAAATTAGTAAATCATATTCTAATTAATAAAAACTGCCCCACTTCAGACACCTTTCAGCCAAACAGAAAAACGTATTGTGCAATGCTGATAATTTGAAAATAATTGACAAATATTGACCAATATATCAGTCTTGGCGAACAATGTGTGTTTTTTTTTTTAAAAGAACAGCAAATTTTGTGTTCTACAGAAGAAAGAAAATAATGCGAGTTAGGAACAACATGAAGGTGAGTACATTTTAAAAGAACAAAGCGGCTTTTATAAATAGATGTCTTTACTTTGTCCTTGACTTCCCTCTTATCCACACAGACATACACAACTTTTTCAAATACACTAAAGCGAAACCACTAAAATAACCGCAAGCTTTTCAAGATATTGTCAGACTCAGTTACTCCAAACACATACAAACGTACACTCTTTTGTACAGTTTCACATACACACCTGCAAATCGGCTACTGGCGCGGCGGCGAGAGGGCGACACCAGCTCCTTAACAATCTGCAGCACTTGCATGATCAGAAGGGGGCGGGGCCAAGGCGTGAAGAGAAGGTGTGGCAGGGGGCGGGGCCAGTGCAGAACAAAGCATAAAGAGCTTCATTCTCGCCACCCACACACAAAAACGACTGAAAATATCATTACTAGACTGAATTTAGTTACAAAATAGTCTTGAGTGCGACTGTCACTCTAGTTTAATTGGTGGCCATCTTGGTAAATCCTTTGAACATTAAACCTCACATTAACTTGAAACACAAATTTTTTCGTTAAAATTACAAAATATAATAACATCAAATAAATCTTTAGCCCAAACTAAAACTGTATTTTTCAGGCTGGTCCAGCTAATGCATGTTCAAGAGTAAATAAGCAGCCGATGCCTCTATAAAAAAGGTGTCTGGTTCTTCTAATAGAAAAGTGGGATTTCTATTTCTACGGCCACCATACTGTAAGTAGAAAATTCTTCCATTCATTTTGTCACAAGCCGTCTCCTCCCCTTATACCTTCTCTGATGTTAGTCTCTTGTCTTTTCCATTAGTTTCCAGTTTCTACCTTTCAATTTGTGTACAAAATGAATCCAAAGGCAAAGTCCGCAAGACCAATCAAATCACACCACTAATTCATAGCACATAAATAAATCACGTGATATATTATTCAGCATCCAAAACACAGTTTCTGTCTTCTGTACTTCAGAAACCGCAACAAATCTGTTCAGAAGCAGTGTTGCGGGTTAAAATCAGCAATGAATCCTGCAGAATTTCCTTTCTGCAATCCAGGTCCCACCGGTCCAAACACGAGGGTCCGCGTCTGTCTTTTTTATCCCTCACATAATTTCTTGCTGCTTGCCTCTGCCTTTCACACACAGTCTTTTTCCAAGCAGAGTTGGGCATCTGCAGTTCTTCTCTTGTTTATTTCACTCTTTCGCAGATAGACACTGTCCAGTTCTCTTTCCTGTAACCGCAGTATGTTTGCGTTTCAGGTAGGAGAGACCATCTGAAAAAGTGGCTACACTTCTCTCTCTCTCTCTCTCTATCGCAGTCTCTGGCATCCAAATCAATACAGCTAGGGCAAGCTGTATAACACAACTCTACTCTATTCTTCTCTCTCTCTCATTTATTCTTCACAGCCCCGCTCGCCAGTGACACACACATTCCAGCTTTAAATTAGAGAGCATCTGTTACAACAGCCCCTCCCCTCAACTCTCTCTCCCTCTTTCTTTCGTTCCCTCTCATCATTTCTCTCTTCTGTTCTTCCTGTTTTAGAATTTCATGTGAATATGCAAATGCTGGTCTTATATTCAGAATATCATACAGATGGGACTGTAAATGTTGAATCCTTCAATCTAGGATACATTATGGATTGGAAACGAAATGATTCAGATGCCTTAAGATCTTGTTAAAAATTATTTTTGCAATTTTAAAGAAACAAGTGAAAGAGAAGCCAGTTGTCTGTATTGTACAGGAATGGAGACATTTCATAACAGTTAACAGAACTGAAAGTCATGGAAATCTGACAGACAGACAGACAGAGTGACAGATGATAGACAGACATACAAGACAGAAAGATAGACAACCAAACCAGCAGACGAGCTGATAGACAGCTAGATAGACAGACTGATAGACATGCATGAAGACAGACAGACAGAAAAACAGACAGGACAGACAGACAATAGACAGTCAAACATACAAACAGACTTAAATAGGCAGGCAGACAGAGAGACAGACAGACATATAGATAGATAGATAGATAGATAGATAGACAGACAGACAGACAGACAGACAGACAGACAGAGAGACAAGCATACAAACAGACTGAAATATGCAGACAGACAGACACAGGCAGACAGGCAGACAGACAGACAGAAGTAGGTTGCATTCATAATGCACAAACATAAATCATCTGAGAAAAGGTCCAAGGGAGAGTTATAATTTTTTTTATATAACACAAACAAATAACAAAAAAAAAAAAATCTTATTTGGATTATCATTATTTGATTGCCATCACATAATTGCAACAGGCCTATTTGTGTTCATAAATGTGGCCATTCATCATTCTTTCTAATAGTTCTCACAAGAGTCATTTCTGTACAGCACACCAACAACCAACAATACAGAGAAATCAAACAGACATTTGAGAGAGATTTGAAGTCAGGTAAATGCTGCCGATGTTATTTTTTAGTAATTTATGTCTTAACACACAAACATACGCACACACAGCAAACCTGCAAAGCGTTGGTATAATCATATGCCAAACCCCAGAGTTAAATCACAAAATACTCATGCATGTCTAAATGATTACACACTCACACACACACCTCCAAGCATGCTATTCATCTACCTTAAATTTCACAGTGCCCGGTCTTGCTCAAGGACAGTGTGTTATCATGGCTCGCTGCAGCAGTGTGTATGAGTCTTGTGCAGACATCCAGCAGCACATGTAACCTCCGTTGTAATCAATCTCTACATAATGGCCTCATTTGGATCTAATTACCCTCTACCTCCCTGAAATGTGCTGAAAGCGTCAAAAACACAAAACAGCCTGACAACATTACATCAGCATTACATCACCACTGCTCACCACAAAATAACACTAGTGAACCATGTTTAAACCATGAGATCCATGTGACTGGATTTAACCACAGCTATCATGGGACTGTAGATAAAGTACTGCACAAGCCTGTGCTAACCAAACTGCAGTGCAACATTACTGCAACCAGTAAATCATACTTTTACAATGTTCCTGGAATGTCCCTTAGAGTTACTAACCTGTGCAGCAACAGAACTCTGAAATCTTGTTCATAACTGCTCAGGGATGAAGACAGACGGATAGATAGGGAGACAGACAGATACTTTGGTACTCTGGTAATTTTGTGGTATTGATTTTGATCCCCTAAACGATTCTGTTCCCCTACACAGAGCAATTACAACAATGTTGAGCAGACAACAAACACAAAGACAAATCAATATGTGGGTCTCTGTCACTGTGGCCTTGTGTGAAATTAATGGGTTCGACTTCCAGACTTTCTAACCCAAAAATACACTTTCACTAAAAGAGATCCAAAGAGAAGCAGAGATAACAAAAAGAAAAGACAGATAACTGTGGTATTCCACTATCACACTTTTAGCTTGCCAACCTTTTTCCATAGGAGTTTGAAGCTTAAATTCATGTTATCCAATGTCTTTGTCCATCTATCTTTAGCAGCTGACAACCTTCTGGCCAGAATCTTGATCTTGGGGTCTTGGTCATGAAACATAGGATCACATAAACATGGCCTTGGACTTGGTATAAAAACAAAGTCTTGGTTTGGATCGTGGTCTTTGCTTTTGGTCTCAGGCAAGGTAGGTCACAGTTTATTCCTAGCATTTACTGGTGGGAATTTTCAAGACCCAAGACAGGTGTTAGGTTGGGTTGTAGACAAGGTTGTGGTTAGGTTGTTGTCTATGTTTCTGGGCCTCAAGAGTTTAGAATTTGGTCTATATCAGGGTCTTGAGAGATCGTAAATTGATTTGGGTCTTAAGGAGTCTCTAATTGGTCTGGGATAGGTCTATATCTGGGCCTTGAGGGGTCTAGTACTGGTCGGAGTCTTGGTATTGGTTTAGGTATGGGTCTTAGGGGGGCTGGAGTTGACCTGGATCTAAAGGGATCTGTATTGTCTGGGAGTAAGAGGTTCCAGAATCTGTCTGAGTCTCTGAGGCTCTGGTATTGGTTTGGGAATGGGTTTTAGGGGGTCTGGAGTTTGTCTGGATCTTAGGGGATCTGTATTGTATGCTTGCAAGAGGGTCTGTAATCTGTCTGAGTCTTGGGAGCTCTGATATTTGTTTGGGTATGGGTCTTATAGGGTCAGGAATTGGTATGGATTTTAAAGGAACTGTATGGGTGTAAATGGTCTCGAATCTGTCTGAGTCATAAGGGATCTGGTATTGGTTTTGGTATGGGTCTTAGTAGGGACTGGGATTGGGCTTGATCTCATTGGATCTGTTGTGGTATGGGACTAAGAGGATCACTAACTGGTCACTGGAAATGGTCCATATCTAACCTTAGAGGGATCTAGTATTGGTCTGATTCTTAAGGGATATGTTATTGGTTTGGCTCTTAGAGGGTCTGGTATTGGTCAACATCTTGTCCTTAAGGAGTCTGAGTCTTGTACCTCTTTCAACTAGGGCTGGTGCTGGAACTGGAGCCAGTGCTTGGCCGGGGGCAGAACTCACTCACCGACTTGGGAGCTATGGAAGTTCTGTCCACTGAAATCAAAGGTTCCCTTGTTCAAGACTTGCAAGGTTTTGAGGCTAAACCCAGTTCAGAACCAGGGTTTAGCCACTGGTCCAGGGTTTTTTGTGTGGAAAAGGACAGCTTGGATACAGATTGGGCACTGGCTTATGAGGGGGCTGTGTCTGGGTCAGGTATTGCTCTGAGTCTTATGGGATCTAGTACTGGTTTGGTTCTTGGTATTGGTATCTGGTATTGGTCTGTATTTGGGTCTTGAGATCTGTGGTTGTGTCTGAAAAACTGATCCATGTGGACAGAGCAGAACTGATCTGAAATCAACAAGTACGGCTTGCGGTCCAGACCCTAAGCATGTCAGAAGTAACAAGCATGATGGAGTGTTATGTTGATGTGATAACAGTACTGGATTTGTAGAAGCTGAATAAAGTGAAAGCGCATGGCTCAGCTAAGCTTTAATAATGCATGCAGAAGCGTGGATTCATTTGATTCAGATATGCAGAGGCACAGTAACATCCCACAGCACCGCACTGCGATCAGAGTGTATGTGATGAAGACGGATCATAAAGCACCTCTCAAAATGCCCAGCATGAATTTCCCCTCTTTTATTCACTCTCTACTGCTGGACAAATGCCATTGAGAGAGAGAGGGTGCATAGTGGATTCAGAAAACAGTCTGTCATATCCTGTTTGCCACTTTCTCATCCTCAGTGTTATGTTTCACATGCAATGAAATGGTTGTTTAATTGTGATTGTTCCACTGAAATGATGGATTTATTTATTGTTTGTTGACAGGTTTGCACTGTTTGCACTGATTACAGGGTGACTGTCTATGACTATCAGTATTAAAGGAATAGTTCAACAAAAAATGAAAATGTTGTCATCATTTACTCTCCCTCATGTCGTTCCAAACCTGTATTTGGACCTGTATAAGTTTATTGCTTATGTTGAAAACAAAATAAGTTATTTTGAAGAACCAAAGAGTTGTTGTTCCTCATTGACTTCCACAGTAGGGGAAAAATACTATGGAAGTCAATGGAGACTATCAAATGTTTGATTACCAGCATTAAGTTTGGTCCTCATTACAACTTATTCTGGCCAAGAACTGCCCACTTAGAAAAGAACAGACCATGTGACCAGCATGTAAAGTGACCAACCACACTTTAAAGGATGCTTTATCTAATATCAATACGAATAATAAAAAAAAATAAAAAAACTCAGGCTTAGGAGTCTCTGCAGATGGTTGTATAAATTAGCAGAATATGTGTGCAGACTTTGTGATCAGAATGTCCATCTTGAAGTAATAAATTATTTCACAGACATAACTTGATGTCTAACAAAAGATGAAAATACTGTTCTGCTTGTGAATATCTAGTTTACTTGCCATGAAATGTCTGAAACAAAACTTGATACCATGTACCTCACATTGATTAGCTCTTCCTCAAATGTGCTCATTTTATCAACCCATTACCTTGTAAACACAAGGTTGTTTCCTGCAGATTGTGAAAAAATAGCTATGAATCAGCCCAAAGGCAATCTGCTTTTTTAATATCTATCTATCTATCTATCTATCTATATATATACATATATATATATATAGAGAGAGAGAGAGAGAGAGAGGCTATTCCTTCATTATTTCTACATCAATTAAGCAGGTAAAAGGTCTGGAGTTGATTCGAAGTGTGCCATTTGCATTTGGAAGCTGTTGCTGTGAACCCACATCATGCGGTCAAAGGATCTCTCCATACAAGTGAAACAGACAATTGTTAGGCTTCAAAAACAAAACAAACATTAGGAGGGGCCAAATCAACAGTTTGGTACATTCTGAGAAAAAAAGAATGCATTAGTGAGCTCAGCAATATAAAAAGGCCTGGATGTCCATGGAGGACAACAGTGGTGGATGATCAGAGCATCCTTCCCATTATAAAGAAAAACCCTTCCACAACAACCAGCCAAGTGAAGAACACTCTCCAGGAGGTAGACGTGCCACTGTCAAAGTCTACAATCAAGAGAAGACTTCACCAGAGCAAATACAGAGGGTTCACCACAAGCTGCAAACTAGGCCAGACTAGACTTTGCCAAAATAAAAAACATCTAAAAAAGCCAAACCACTTCTGGAAAAGCATTCTTTGGACAGCTGAAATTAAGATCAACCTTTACCAGAATGATGGGAAGAAAGAAGTATGGAGAAGGCTTGGAACAGCTCATGATCCAAAGCATACAACATCATCTGTGAAACATGCTTCATCGTACAAATGGACAATGACCCAAAACATACAGCAAAAGCAACCCAGGAGTTTTTGAAGGAAATATGTGGAATATTCTGTAATGCAATGGACAAGTCAACCTCTTGATCTCAACCTGACTGAGCATGCATTTCACTTGCTGAAGATAAAACTAAAGGCAGAAAGACCCACAACCAGACAACAACTGAAGTCAGCTGCAGTAAAGGCTTGGCAAAGCATCACATAGGAAGAAACCCAGTCTTTGGTGATGTCCATGAGTTCCAGACTTAATGAAGTCTTTGCCTGCAAAGGATTCTAAACAAAATATTAAAAAAATTAACATCTTATTTATGATTACATTTATTTGTCCAATTACATTTGAGCCCCTGAAAATATATAAATAGTTAGGTCCATATATATTTGGACACTTGACACAATTTTCATAATTTCGTATGCCACCAGAATAAAATAAAAAAATAAAACAATCAAGATGAAATTGAAGTGCAGACTTTAAGCTTTAATTCAAGGGGTTGAACAAAAATATAAAATGCCTAGGAATTACAACCATTTTCATACACAGTCCCCCCATTTTCAGGGCACTTTAAGCCCATATTCATTATATAACTGTAACTTGAATATGTTTTGGTCAGCAGTTAAAATAATAAAAAATGTGCCTGTGTCCAAATATATATGGACCTAACTGTGTGTGTGTGTGTGTGTGCGCGCATATATATGAGATTGGGAAAAGGTTTTATGGGCCTGTGTGTGTGGCTTCCTATAATAAAGTACATAATGAAGTATAAACTATGTCCATCTAAGCATCTGGGGAAGTGACTGTGTAAAGCGGAATTTACAAGTGAGTGCGCAACTGTCATTTCACTATCATGCACCTATGAGTTCATGTGTATGCACTGAGTCACACATGCACACCCTTGAACCAGACATGTGCAGCAAAGTATGAAATTTCTTAAAACTTGATCAACAACACTTAAAACACACAAGACAGCTTTTAAGAAGACATCACAATTAAGCTGCCTACCTTTCAGGAGATCCTACACATCAGGAGAGATGTTTTATATTGGAGCTTATGTGACTGTCTCATCCTGTTTAAAAATAAAATAAAAAATACTTCCCTTGTCAAGGTTAGAGCTGTGTTTGTGTGTGTGTGTGTGTGTGTGTGTGTGTACACAGCAAAAGGGCACAGGATCTATTTCCTCATGTTCCACTGTTTACCATGAAATGTAATCACATTCCTCCTGAGTGACTTCCTTCCTATGATCATCCATATAGTTAGCTGTTCAAACACCCACATGCTCAACATGGGCATCTGGGTGTATTCATTCATTCATTCATTAATTCCCCCTCCCCCCAAAAAGTACAATAATAAACAATAACAAATTATAGTTTTCTAAAAAAAATACTCAGTACTGCCAATACTCTACACAAAAACAGCAGCTGAAATTAGATCAGAAACATCAGATGAAGAAACAGGGAAGCTAATAAACAGGCTGTAGTTTGCGTTCCCTGGGTTATATTGTCTACACCACATCCTCAAGAGTGGCTTAGGACATGGACATGCACACACACACACGCACATTTCTCCTGTGTGGTTGTCTGGCTATTTCAAGTGCCTTTACCGTCACTGGCCTTTGTGTGATTTCTCTATTTCTGTCCTGATTGATGTTGAAGATGAAAGAATTGAGACCGTGAGGTGTAGAGCACTAGACGAGCGAACGGAAGAAAAATGTGGAGAGGTGTAGGAAGTGGGGTGTGTAACTAGCTTTAAAGAACACACAAATAAACCTTAAAGGCTTGATTCCCAGAACTTGTGGAGCTTTTGGTGAAAAGTTTGAGAAACGCTTTAAAAGAATAGTTCACCCAACCAAAATTGTGTCATTTCAAACCCGTAAGTTGTTATTTGTCTAGTGGAACACAATTATCGTTTTTGGTATTGTTTACAGGGCAAATGACTTACTGTTTTTCATCTGACAATGGCACTCTGAGAAATCTAATCGAATCTGGATGAAAATGTCTGTATTAGGCATGGGCCGGTATGAGATTCTGACGGTATGATAACCTTAGATAAAAATATCAGGGTTTGCGATTACAGCTCTAAAATATGTTATTTTTAAATGTCTGGGTAAAAAACAACAACTTTTTTTTTCCACTGAACACAATACATTTTATTTTTAAGAAACATAGAACATTTTGGAACACTCTATAAACATGAAAGGCTAAATAATTAAAATAAATAATTGAATTCTTCGTAATTAAATTAAGTGCAGGCACTTAAGTGGGCCAAAACCTGCAGCTCAACAATAATCAGAACATAAATACATTATTTTCTGTAAAAAAAAAAATCCCTATAAATGAAAAAAATGCAGTCACTTAAGTGAGCCTAAACCTGCGTCTTGATCGGGGGGGAAAGAGGGAGAAATGAAGATGACACAGATATGTAGTTTATGTACGACCTGGAAGTATTTATTTAGCAATCGGTGCTAAAACTTCATCTGTACGGAACATCATTGTGTACGGAACATGGTTAGTCTACGTTACCCGAAAAATTCCCATACGGCAGACTTCATCTTTTTCGACGGGGGAAAAAGTTCCAGGGATTCACCTCCTTCGGCCATCCCACACACAGGTGACTCTCTGGCTGCTCGCAGCCTCGCACCAACCGGAGGGGGAGGGGTCGTGTGACTCGTTATGCTCTTCGCTGCACACAACTGAGGGAGTCCTGCAATTTCCGTCTTTGACGACACGTAAAAAAACTGCGCATACCGCAGGAACGGTATAACGGAAAATTTTAGTGGTTTTGAAACCGTGACTTTTCCAAACCGCGGTATACCTTAAAACCGGTTATCGTCCCATGCCTAGTCTGTATCTCATTTGTTTTGACCTTTTCTGTACTGTGCCTAGTTCTCATTGTGTGTCTGTCTAGTGCACCTCCATTATTAAATTCGGATGTTTTTGCCAGCATTAAATATAGATGTTGGTGGTTCAAAAAGAGAATCAAATCATATGGAGAGTCCAGGAATTTGTCACTATATTAGCAGCAGTCAGCTAGGTCACAGCTCTGACAAATGGCTCACATTTTTTGCCATAGTTGCAAATGAATAGTTACTTGAACAGGATATTTTGAGTGTATCATCATTTGTCCATTTTAGAAAAACAAAAGAATTAATCATCCAATAGAAATTCCAATAGCCGTCCAAAATAATAAAAACTGTCGAGCTGCAATATCAAAAGCCGAAAACAGAGAAAAATATTACTCCAAAATATAGGAAATTGTCTTTTCTATTGTAAAAGAAAAAAAAGTATTTATTGTTTTATAGATGTTCTGAAGGTGCCAAAGTATTTTAATTAATATTTCACTTAGCAATGTAATGTAAACTGAATTTAAAAAGAGAGAGAGAAAAAAAAAGCCAAATACAGAGCCCAACTCCAAGGATTTTTTCAACTTTTTACTTGCCTTGCCAATATTTTCACTTTGACCCATGTTATCTTTATTCTAATAAATAAGCGTATATGACACCAAACCTTTAGATACAATTCTCGATTCTAATTTCGATACAACCATAAAAACTACTAGCCTAACAAATATGAATTCCATACATTGTTAAAGACAAGTAAACAGTCAGTAAATAAGAACAAATAAACAAATTACAAACAATAGCACAACTGGATATCAAAGATACAAATGAAATGATGCTTTAGGAAAGACTGGCTGAATGAAAATTCAACTTCACTCGCTGCCAGCAGGTGGCACTTATGGAACAGTAATAATACAGTGTTTCCTTTGTTATCGCTGTAAACAAAGCAGCGAAGCCCTCATGAACATTAACATTACTTCAAATGCATTATACAGAGGCAGGATGAAAAGAAAATGCCATGTAAACTTTTCTGAAGATAGTCAGTTCTCTATTTGTCGGTCACTACGAGTTATATCGTGACGACATTTTGGGGTCTACTTGGGAGCCCAATCACCTCTGATTTCAAGAGAAAACGCCAATGAAAATTGGCTAGTGGATTTTGCATGCTGCGCCACTCCCCGTGCACACTGGTATATAAGGCGACAGCGTGCATCCACTCATTCAGAGTTTTGCTTCGAAGCCGAGTGGTTTATGTCTAAAAACATTCACTACAAAGTAGGGATGTCAACGATTAATCGATGATCGATTAATTGTCGATAAGAGATGCAATCGATTAAAGCCATCATGGTCAATTAAGTCTCCATCATGGTCAATTAAGGCGCAAAACACGTGCGAGCGGCAGTGAGTGACGGTGACGGTATATAAATGCATCATCATTCACTCATAATTACAAATTAAGCTTTTAATGTGATTTAAACTTAATTTTAATAACTTTAATAAAAGTACATTAAAATAGAAACAACACAAAGTTCTTCAACATGGAATGCAATAGAAATGTAGTAACAGTCATTTC
>NW_015662942.1:165868-174980 GCF_001515625.1 Sinocyclocheilus rhinocerous
CACATATTCTAGCAATTCAAACTTACATCGCAGTCTGTTCATTATCAAAATAACATACAGTCAACCAAACATATAAAAGTTTACACTGGTCAGTTTAAATAGACCGTAGTATACCGGTCCACTGCTGTTATGCCAAGGACTTTTTTGCTCAAGAGGATGATCTTTTCCGTCTATATGCGAATGCGTGTAAAGTACAAGCCTAGTTTACATTATAATTAATAGTTTAACATTCAAATACATTGCGAATATGGAAACATTTGGATTTGTGCCGAATGAGATGTGAGTAATAACCTCCAAATGCATCTATCCAAACCCGCGCTCACTCCGTATCGTATGCACGCACGCATGCACTGTCACGATCTAATGCACTGTAAAAAATGATCGAAAATTGACATCCCTACTACAAAGCCATTCACCTTTGTGTTGAAGAGGAGCTGTTCCTGGTTGGCGTGACGGCGCAGTGCATGAAGAGGTGACGAAGTCGTGGACGGCCCCTTTTACGGCCAGAAGCCACTCGTCTCCCTCTTCCATCCTCACTACCCTCGATGGCGGGGCAGCCAGGGGGTACGCAGACATTCCCCAGGTGGAGAGAGCGATTGCGGTGCACTTGTGCCTGCAAAACGCCGCCACCTGGAGGAATCGTCCGCGTCTCCCATCCAAAACCTGTAAGCTGTCAGCGGCTCTCGCTGCCAAAGCTTATGGTGCTGCAGGCCAAGCTGCCTCTGCCTTGCATGCCATGGCTATCCTACAGGTCCACCAAGCCAAGGTACTCAAAGAAATGCACGAGGGTAGCACCGACCTGAGGTTGATGCAGGAGCTGCGCACGGCGACTGATTTCGCCCTCCGGGTGACGAAAGTCATGGCGCGGTCCCTTGGGAAGGCGATGTCCACTCTGGTGGTCCAGGAGCGCCATCTCTGGCTCAACCTAGCTAAGATGAGAGATTTCGACAAAGTACGCTTTCTCAACGCTCCCATCTCCCAGGCTGGCCTGTTCGGCGACACTGTGGAGGACTTTGCCCAGCAGTTCTCGGCAGTACAGAAGCAGACTGAGCTCCTCCAGCTGCCACCGTTCCGTCGCGGGCCGTGCCTCAGCCTGCTTGTCGCCGTGGGCGCCTGCGTCCTCCACCTCGACTCCGCCCCGTGCTGAGACACCGTCGAGGCCGTCACGTCGAGCCTCATGCAGGAGAGCGGCGCCCTCCGTGTCGCAGGTGACCACTAAATCCTCGAGAAAGATGACGAAGCAGTCCTGACATGGGCAACCCGGAGATGTGGGAGACTGCTCTTCAGGAGGTGGCGAAGACAGCGCCGCCCCTTCCCCCAGAGGAGGGCCGGGCGGAGAATCTTGTGTTTATTTTTTCTGTTTTCTGTTAATGTAACCACATTATAAAACAAAAAGAGCAGTTTTCTTTTCCTCCGGGTTGCAAGGCTCGTGGGTCGACAGTGAGCGACGCACTGCTTCCTCATCCTCACCCACGACGCCCCCTATCGCCAGTGGCCAAGAGATCGCAGTTCGGAGACGCAATGCCTCTCTGGCCAGTCCCTCCGGATGCACGGGGAGTTTTTCTGCGATGACTCAGAACGCGATGCCTTCTGGGCCACCCAGCCAACTCCCCATCGCTGCACCACTGCAGGTACGTCGTCTGTCCCTTTGGTGCCACTCGTACGGAGTTTGAGAGTGTGGCTTGCACTGCCCAACCCGTCCCGCTGGCTCATTCGGACGGTTCGACTCGGCTATGCGATTCAGTTCGCCAGACGACCTCCCAAGTTCAACGGCGTTCTGGAGACTTCGGTGACAGTCCGAGACGCCTCTGTCTTGCGCGAGGAGATTGCTGTCCTGTTGGCAAAGGATGCAATCGAGCCAGTCCCTCCAGCCGAGATGAGGAAGGGTTTTTACAGCCCTTACTTCATCGTACCCAAGAAAAGTGGTGGCCTTCGACCTATCTTGGACCTGCGAGCCTTGAATCGGGCCCTTCACAAGCTCCCGTTCAAGATGTTGATGCCGAAATGTATTATCAAATGTGTTCAAGACCAGGATTGGTTTGCAGCGATCGACCTGAAGGACGCCTACTTTCATGTCTCGATTCTTCCTCGTCACAGACCGTTCCTACGGTTTGCGTTCGAGGGTCGGGCATGGCAGTACAAGGTCCTCCCCTTCGGGCTCTCCCTGTCCCCCCGCGTCTTCACGAAAGTCGTGGAGGGCACCCTTGCCCCACTATGGGAAGTGGGCATCAGGATCCTCAACTATCTTGACGACTGGCTCATCATGGCCCGGTCGCGAGAGGAGTTGTGCGATCTCAAGGACTTTGTGCTTCGGCACCTCAGTCAGTTGGGGCTTCAGGTCAACCGAGACAAGAGCAATCTCTCCCCTGTGCAGATAATCTCTTATCTCGGTATGGAGTTAGACTCGGTGAGTATGACGGCACGTCTCACCAACGAACGTGCCCAGTCGGTGCTGAACTGCCTGAGTTCCTTCAGAGGCAGAACAGTGGTACCACTGAAACATTTTCAGAGGCTCCTGGGGCATATGGCATCTGCAGCCGCAGTCACGCTGCTCGGATTGCTTCATATGAGACCACTTCAGCACTGGTTACACTCCTGAGTCCCGAGAAGTGCATGGCGTCGCGGTACAGCCCCTGGTCGGACCTTGTTTTTCTACATGCCGGGGTGCCCTTAGAACAAGTGTCCCGGCATGTCGTTCTCACGACAGATGCCTCCAATACGGGGCGCTACGTGCAACGGGCAGGCAGCTTCGGGGTCCTGGACAGGACCTCGACTGCTTTGGAACTGTCTGGAGTTGTTGGCAGTGCTTCTAGCCTTGCGGCAGTTCCGGCTGCTGCTGCTGGACAAGCACGTGTTGGCCCGAACTGACAACACTGTGGCTGTTTCGTACATCAACCGTCAAGGCGGTCTACGATCACGTCGCATGTCTCAACTTGCCCACCCTCTCCTCCTCTGGAGTCAGACACGGCTCAAATCATTGCGCGCCGTCCACATTCCGGGGGAGCTCAATCGTGCGGCCGACGCACTCTCAGGACAGCTCACTTTCCCCGGAGAATGGCGACTCCATACCCAGACGGTTTAACTGATCTGGAGTCAATTCGGGGAAGCTCAGGTGGACCTGTTTGCTTACCATGAGTCCTCCCACTGCCAGTTGTACTATTCCCTGAACCAGGCCCCCCTGGGCACCAGTGTTAATTTCATCAACGAAGACGACGATGAAAAATATTCGTTAACGAAATTTTTTCTGTGACTAAGACGAGATGTTGACGAGCTAAAACCAATATCTGATGATAAAAACTATGACAAAATGTATTTACTTATTTATTTATTTACTTGTTCGTTAACAAGACAAGATGGGATTATAATGTTATTTGAGGACTACCGGACATTCAAAATACATCCTATTGGCTACTGTCTTGTCCTTCAAAATGTGCGTCCCTGTCATTGGATTGCAATCGGATAAGGGGCGTTTGTATATCTAGTCTCAGTTTTGCAGCCGCAGTGGATGGATAGGCTACCAAAACGCGAACTAGCGATCTGAAACAATGGCCTCAGCACCTGAAGGGTTAGGGATAAGGTGACCAGACGTCCCATTTTTCCCAGGAGTCACAATTAGTTGTCGATTAACTTAAGAGTTAGTTAAGGCGGGATAGGCGGAATCGCGCTGATAGCGGTGCTCTCTCTCACGCACGCTCCACTTCTTCAGTTCTCGTATACAGCGCGCAATCAGTTCTCAGTGCTCAAATACACACACAGCAGTCCAAATGTCTATCGTGTAGAGTATCTCACGTAAATAGAGTCATGTAAATAGTCAGTTATGGATTAAGTGAACGTAAACAGGCGGGTGAAAACTGAACGTGTGTCAGTATTACATGCATGCCTTCCATCTTAAAGGGACAGCATTCCTAATTAAGTACCTATCCGTGTCATTAATGTCAACCAACAAAAGATGTTAAATAAATATGTTAAATAAGAAAACCTACTGTATCTCTTTTGTATTTGTCTTGTGTTATTTTGCTTCTTTTTCAAAAATTATAAATTATATATATTATATATGAACAACTATAATTTGTATAAGTTGCTCCCTTTTCACTACTGTTAAAGGGATAGTTCACCCAAAAATGAAAATTGTCATCATTTATTCAAGTTTTTCCAAATTCAATCCTTGATTCAAATTTCTCATAAGCTTAATTGATTTGGTCTAAAGAGAGAATAATTAATGATTATTTTTGTTTGAAAACTACATATAAAATAGCTACCAAAATAAATGTTAGTAACTGCAGTTTGACTAAAAGTAATGACTAAAAGCTGACAAAAGTGCCTGGCAGACATCTGTCGAGCTGCGGGCTGGGCGACACCTAACACCTTAGTGAGGTTTTACAACCTTCATGTAGAGCTGGTCTCTTCCTGTGTGTTGGGTAACAGGTAATTGGCGGAAAGATCTGGCTCGGTGTCATGCTTACTGCGCCATTCCCCCTCACACGGGGATGCGAGCGCCTTTCTTCTCCCAGTAGAGTTCCCCGATTTGAAGCAGTCTTTCACTGAAGGTTGAAATCCCTTCCAAAAACTTTTTTTGTGGACGGAACAGCAGCATGGCCTTCTCCAGCAGCGATGTACTCACCATTTGGTCCCCTTCGGTACCAAGGTCAGTGAATTTGCCCTAGGGCTTTGGGAAGGTTACGACCTTAGCGAAGCTTTTGTTTGACACGCTACGGCTTGTCAACATTTGCAGTGCCACAGGGTTGTGACGGGGTTCAGGTTGTGGCGCTTTCCATAGACCCCAAAATGTCGTCACGACATAACTCGCAGTGACCAACAGATAGGGAACGTCTCGGTTACGTACGTAACCCTCGTTCCCTGATGGAGGGAATGGAGACGTTATGTCCCCATGCCACAACCTTGAACCATTCGCTGTTGCCGGGACATGTTCTCGGCTCCTCAGCGTAAAACCTGAATAAGTGGATGCACGCTGTCGCCTTATATGCCCGTGTGCACGGGGAGTGGCTCAGCATGCAAAATCCACTAGCCAATTTTCATTGGCATTTTCTCTTAAAATCAGAGGTGATTGGGCTCCCAAGTAGACCCCAAAATGTCATCACGACATAACCGAGACGTTCCTCACAGAGATGCATTCAAATAAAACCTCCAATTCAGTATTTAGGATTTTCTTCCAATATTCTGCGCATCAGTGAGTTTGCTCTGAACCTCAGTAACTTTGTTTTAATAAGCCTTTTTATGCAAGCGTCTGAAAAAACGAGCGCGTCCAGATTTCGCTCCCTTGGTGACGTGGCAAAGGGATCTCATTATAATATCACTGCCCCTTAATCTGTAAGTTTACACCCACGGCGCCATCATTTTGATCAGGAGATTTATTTACTGTATACTGCTGCTGCCACACAGATCTAAAATAAACAAGCAATTTATTTCCCAGCTGTTTACCTTCACAGACATAACCAACTGTTTTTGTTACTCATGTGTTTTTAATGTAAACTTGTGTGTGAATGAGAACTTAGTACTCACATGCTGTCTGGTGACCGCTTTCTGTGCATGTGCTTCGGATGTGTGCTCTCAGAAAACCGTATATCAGAAGTTTAAACTCATATGGTTTAAAACGCTTGATTTCAGCGCGATAAACATGATAATCAGAACCATAAGAGATGTTTTTAGCAGGTACTGTAATGGCGCAGCTCTATTTTGGAAAAGGGGGCGGGGAGCAGAAGCTAATTTGCATTTAAAGAGACAGGCCCAAAAAACTGCGTGTTTCCGCTTCCACTCAAAATAGGCATTTTCAAAATGATATAATAAATTATCTGTGAGGTATTTTGAGCTGAAACTTCACAGACACATTCTGGGGACACCAGAGACTAATATTACATATTGTAAAAAGGGGCATAATATGTCTCCTTTAAAATTGCTTTACATTTTTAAATGATCAAGGCTTAAAAACATGAGCAAATGTGACGATGCAGAAAAAAACTTAGTGACGACGCGGCAGTGGCCCGATCAGGCCAGTTACAAATTCATCAGCTGTCCTAAGCGTCTTTCACGCTGGCCCCGGGCAGTCCTTATTGTCGAGCCCTGCAAATATCAGCCAATATATTAGCCTTGGAGATACTGGTCAACCAGTAGGACTCAAAATTGCCGCCACTATTAGATAAAATAAAACAGTGGGCGGGAAATGTATTTTGCAATGTATTTACCAAAACAATTAACCTTCTGTCATCAATTACTCCCCCTCATGCAGTTCCACACCCATAAGCCTTTATTAATCTTCAAAACACAAATGAAAATATTTTTATTGAAACCTCAGAGATATCTATCACTCTACTGATTCCACCAAAAAACCAAAGTGATTCCACCAAAGTCTTGATTGGTTTATATGAACAGATTTCATTTAATTTCATCTGCTGTTTAGCATATTTGATATGCTCTATGTATGCATATTTATCAATGTTTATATGTGAACAAAACCCTAAATCTGTTCATCACAGGTTTATTCAAAAAGCTCAATACATTCATATGTAATACTTTTACAGCATGTTTATGAATTTTTGGAAGCATCAAAGTTTTAGTGGAATTTAGGGATGTAACGATTACCGGTTTGACGATAAATCATGATAAAATTTCCCACAGTTAGTATTACCGTTTCATCTTCTAATTATCATTAAAACCGTATTAGATTACCGCGATTTGAACAACTCACAAGAAAATAAATACTGTCCAGCATAAAGCACAGTTTTAAGTAACAGTGTCACGTGCGCACAGCACGCAGAGTAGTTTCGTTTTGAGTGAAAACAGGGCGGAAAAGCCGGGAGGTTATAAAAGAGTGCTAAGGGAATTATACAAATGAATATATGAATTAATTAATTATATGAATGTACCTCTGAAAGTTCTGACTGTCTTCAGAAACGATTCGATGGCATTTTGTTTTCATCTTCGCTCCATGTAATATCTGAATGAAGTGTTCTTAATCGCAATACTGCTTTGTCCACGGAGTTTACAGGAAACAGCTCTAATTCAGCTTTTCCTTCAGCGCCACCTGCTGTGAGCGAGTGGATTTACAGAGACTTATATTTACATTCAGCCTGTGTGCAGTTTCTGACTGGCCAAAACGGACCGAATTCACATGCCCTGCTGTAAATATTGACCGGTTGATGAAAAACAAGCTTAAGTATTCTACACATTTAAACAATTCAGATAAGTTATCTAGAATTATTTATGGAGCAGATAAAATACATATAATCATGTATTAATCAATTATCATTTTGACTTATATATTTTCTTTATTTAAGGGCTGAAATGTGAGGTTTCCCTTTTTATGAAACTTTTTTAAAGCTTTATTTGAACATTTACATTGCGAAGTGATTTATGTGTCTGTATTTTTTGATCTCCAGCACATTTTAACAATACCGTGATAATACTGATAACCGTGATAATTTTGGTCACTATAATCGTGATAGGAAATTTTCATACCGTTACATTCCTAGTGGAATTTCAGGAGAGGGACAGAAATCACTCATTAAAATATCTTCATTTGTGTTTCAAAGATGAACAAATGTCTCATGGGTTTAGAAATGAATAACACAATTTTAATTTTTAATTTAACCACCCCTTTAAGCATGCAAGAAAAGTGCTCAGAATATACTATTTCAGTTTGACTTCCTCTGTAAGTTTAGTAACATGCTGTCAAAGTATAATCATGTTAGGGTCAATGAGCCGTCAGATCACTATCGTTCGCTTTACTGAAAAGAAAAAGAAAAGTCCAGCTGGTTAGAGAGTATGTAGCACCATTACTGTTGTTTACTGGTTTGGTGTGGACTCCACAGGGGACACACTGTGTAATCCAGTTAAATCTCTCAACTCAGCCGCCCCCCTGGCCGCATGGCAGCTGACCAATCCAATCGCCCCATAGTCGCCACAGCAACTGCACACACTTAAATACACTCTGGTCCTCTAAAACACACCATCTGTGAGATTACATGTCAAACTCCCATAAAATCCTGTTCCTACAGGAACTTACTGAAAGATCGGAGTTGATCTGATGTGAACATTCTTTAACTAGATTTCATGATGTCAAATGTCACAATAAATGCAGCATGCTACATTCTTGTAACATGAACTCACTATACCAAGTTTTGACTAGCAGGTGTCATCCAGTTATCATGTTGAAAAATATAAAAATATGTTTTGTATTTAAATTCCATTTTATTTTTAACATTTAAAATGATTTTATTTAGGGGTGCTCCGATTGATCGGCTACCGATCACTATCGGCCGATAATCACGTTGGGATGATTGATCGGCGGTCTCTAAAAAAGCAGATCTCAAAAAAACGATCTCAAGCTGATGACGCTGCTGTGAGAGGTTTGTCACGACATGCAGCGGCAACGTCTCACAGTCTCTGTCAGGCGCGGGTGAAATAATTATAATGCTTTAGGTGAGGTACAATTCATATTTCTTCATTAAATAACTTATAAAGTAATTTGAAAAAGTTTCTGTGAGGCAATTTCACAAACAGCGTGAGTGAATCACCGCACGCGCTCTCTTTCGCTCTCAAAATGCAAAGGCTTCAAATCACATCGCGTCTGCACTATAAGTGAGCTGCACGCTGCACAGTTGACACAGGAATTGTCACTTGCACTATCGAGGCAGTGTCGCATTGTCACTAAAGTTTATAAATTGCATTTTTTTCTTTTTAATTCTTGCCAGTGTTTAAACCATTCAATGCTCATGCGCTTTCTTGGAGACCGTGCGCTCATGCACAGTCGCAACGCACACACATAACGCCAGGTTCACGCATTGTTTGCAGTGTTTATGTGGTGCGTATCTTTTCCGCACTCATGTTAACGGATTAAAGCGTTCACACTGCACACACGGTTGCGGTCTGGCAGTGCGTTTAGGAGCGGTGCGTCTGCAGCAGTGCAGAGATCGTTTCCGCACCAAGTCTATTTTTGCTGCGCTGCATGCACTGAATTAAAGTAACAGCGCATTGTTTTCAGTAAATATGAACATGGATTGACACGAAAATGTAGTAATTACACCATAAATGCATATTATTAAAGTCTACTGTGTTTCACAGTCAACACATATGGCTTTTTGGCTAGGTTTAAAGG
>NW_015662942.1:175090-175474 GCF_001515625.1 Sinocyclocheilus rhinocerous
GCCAGTGAGTCTCGTGAAAACCAACGTTTGTTAACAGGAGCAAAGGAAGCAAAGTTTCCTTACTTTAGCAAAGGAAAACCAGTCTCCTCTTGGCTTATATCGAAATCCTCCGACATTCTTCTTTACTAATCCTCGTTTTGTACTTCTAATTAGGGACCGTTGTTTTGTTTTGATCTCTCCCCTGCGCTTCCGCGTTCGTCACTTCTGAGCGGCGCATGCGCAAAACCGACCTCCATACGTCATCTGCCCGGAACTGCTTCCAGTGTACAACAGTGAGCGCAAGCTACATTAAAGTGATTACGTTTTGAATATGGATATTTTTCTTACAAAAACGCATCGATTCGCTACAGAAGGCCTTTGTTCACCCCCCGGAGCCGTGTGAGA
>NW_015662942.1:175590-175891 GCF_001515625.1 Sinocyclocheilus rhinocerous
GATAAAAAGAAGGCTTTAAAAAGATCGGTATCGGTGATCGGATCGGCAGATACTGCTTTCTGTGATCGCCTATCGGTGATCGGCCTCAAAAATCCTGATCGGAGCACCCCTAATTTTATTTGCATTTAATTTGGACAAAATGGTTTAGAATTATAAAATTTATTATTTATTAGGTTTTTGGCCATAACATGAAAAAAATATTTGCCACAGATGGACAATTTTATAATTCTGTATAATATCTTATAATTATATTCGCCTTAGGCAACCAATTTTCTGATTATATAATATATATATATATATA